>NW_020799091.1:30754767-30890724 GCF_003259725.1 Athene cunicularia | reverse complement strand
AGATCTAGGAGTGTCCTGAAAGAGTTTCAATTTGAGTCAAAGTTACTCCTTCAAATCAGAATTCATGCTGGGAGTCTTTTGGCTTAATGCTGTGTATGCTTGGAAAGGGGTTGGATTTTTTAACCGTAACAGCTTGCTATAAGACAAAAAAAACACGTTGAAGGAAGACTTGCTTTTAAATTTGTAAGTGACAATAAAAGCATTCACATTTGTCCAAGTAAATTTAGCATCCAAAATGAAGCTTTAATGATACCTCTATTTTTTTTTTTCATGCTGAACTCGCATGGTCTCTATTTTGAATGTAAAAAAAAAGAGAAAACACTTTGAGAAACTAACTTTCAATGTTAATGTGCTTTAATTTTTAACTGAGACTCCCCCTCCCCTCCCCTCTCCTCTCCTGACTAAGGCCTGATCCGGAGCACTCAGTGCCACCATGGGGATGCAGGCAGAGTCATTCCAGCTGGTGTGCTGTTGATTCACTGGTAACTTGCAGGAGCTTTACCAAGTGTTCCATGGATTAGATATGCAGGAACTGCCATGCCAGAACAGGCCGCTGGTCCATCCACTGGCTAATGTGAGATTCTTTAGAGAAAGATATAAAAAGCTTATAATGAATCCTATTAGTCAATATTATAACAGTGGGAGATATTTCTTCCTGACCTCAGCTGGTTATCAGATTATGTACCCTGAAGCATGAGCACTGATAGCTCTTGTAATTTTAGTGTACCTGGAGTAGCTGAAGATGCTTTACTTATTCATATTTATGGTTAGGAACAAATTCAACTCATATACAAAAACGTGCAACTCCTCTAGCTTCAGTGGTGTCAAACTAGCAGTGATCAGATAGATCTATTGATTAAAGACATGTCTTTGAGCATCGAAGAATAATGTCAAGATTTGATTTTTTTTTCCACACTAGAAAATAGACCTGTTCCTACAGAAGAGAATTACTTACACTGCAATATTCTTGAGCAGAATTTTTTCAGCATGGGCACAGCAATTTAAAAACCCAACAAAACAAAACAGCTGGCATTTACTGAGGCAGACTTTACACAGGAGTGAGATCAATCTTAGGAAAGTAAACCTCAAGTGCCTACTATAATATTGATACGCATCTCAGACTTCAGTGTTTTTAATATATTTTTAATGAAGAAACACTTTTTAAAAACATGGTTACCCTTCAAAATCTTGCCTTGATATTTTCTGCTGAATTCACCTGGCTCTAAAAAGTACACGATAACAATGAAGGTAGGTAAAAATTGCCCCCCAAATCCCAGTATTTATTACGAACGTGACTTGTGTATATGACAGTGTGTGTGTGTGTGTGTGTGTGTGTGCTGGTGCATTTATAGGTCTGGATCAACCCAGTCTGCTGTTTACAATGAGAGGTTGCTGAGAGCTGTACACAGGGACCAGTTTCTCTGATGAATTTAACCAGTCCTTTTCATGGTGTTCAGGCTGACTCACTGGCAGGTGTGTGGGAACATAACTCATCCTGCAGATATCTCCCAGTTTCTGCTGTGATTATTACTTTGAGTATTGACTGATTTGCTATTCAAGTCCTGTACCGATCACCTAAACCACGTGGTTTTATGTCTACTCCCTGATGGGGATTCACCCAAGTCATCTATGGGCTTTCAGAAGAAGCACATGGACAATATGTGCTGCTATTTTGGGAGAATATCCATTTATAAAAGTTGTGCATAGTATGTTTTTTGCAATACTGACACATTCATTTTTTAAAAGGTAGAGAGGTCCTGTGTGAATCAGAAGATGAAGTGTTTGGTATAGAAACTGCCTCTCATGCAATTAATAGTGAAACAGTTGTGGGTATCTGGTGAACACCTGCATATACTATTCCTAAGAATAACATTTAATTCCATTTTCTCCGGGGGAAACATTACAGAACCATGCCTCTTTCCTATGATGTGGTACATCTGAAAATAAAACAAGACCCTGGTGCTTGGAAGAGTTCCTAAATCTTTCCCAATTCATCATTTGTCCTTCTTTAATGTCTCTGAGTTCATTCCCCAATATGTCATTGTGTTGCAATACTTTTCTGCAGCTGTCCCCCCACCTTCAAGCAGGGTTTAAAAAGTGACATGTTTCTTCCAGGGCCCCTTGCAGGGTTTCAGATGGTCATTTACACTTGTGCCAAGGGAATGCACAGGGCAGATATTTGCATCACCTGCTATTATCACATAGGAGCACAGTGTCCTCAGAATCCCCTTCCCGGCTGGAGGAGGAGAGGCTATTCCAGAGACCAGCCCAAAGGCCAGACATGTCCATGGGTGCATGGGATGGCATGTTCTGATTAGATCCAGCCACCACCCTCACTGGGGGGCCATTCACAGCAGACCATTGTTACCATATGGTTTGGGTTGCCTCTCTGTGGAAAGCTGAGTGACAGAAAAGCTCAGAGTTTGGTGAGCACCTGGACTAGGACATGTCTGGAGCATGCTTCCAGATGAGGAACTTGGAAGTGTGCCCAGGTACAGTAATATAGATACAACTGTAGAGTATCTAAGCTAAGCTTGTCTTCTGAACTACCATCTGGAAGAAAGTCTCTCCTTCTGTGCTGCAAATCAAGCCTAAAAGCTGCAGACAACATTAACAAACCACTATAACCTAACCATGATGAGAAAAGTAGGGCATTTTGGCTTGCTGAAGTTTTGAACACACTTTCCATTGGTGTTGCGCTGGAATAATAATCAACATAAGGGATGCCCTTCCAGCCTATGACTCAGCTATGCTGAATCCTCATACTCTAAAAATTGGATGAACAATCAAAATGTGGACTGAAAATCAAAGATGATGCAGGATGGTGTCTATCTCCTTCTCACAAGCATTCATCTTCCTATGCTTTATGAGTATTTCAAAGTATTTTGGCATGTATTATCCTGAAATGTTTGTTTAAGCTCTTGCATTTAATGCAAACTGATCAAATACAGCATTATATTGACACTTAGATGCATGCTCTATTAGTAGTTTTTCTTTATTCATTAACATAAAAGTTGAGGAGTTGAGCCTTTCTGATTTACACAGTGCCTGTTCCTAGCACAAGGATTTCTGTAGAGGACAAACTGCAGCAAATGAATCCTGAGCAGAGTGACAGTGAAACTAGTGGAGTGACCCCAGACACCAATTTGTCCCGCTGTATCTACTTTGACTTTTTGCCTATTTACAAAGGATCTGGCTGAAAAAGCCCTTGGCTTGAGTATGTCTAAAGTTCAGTTTATTTTTACTGACTCCGGTTCTACAGGACTCCTAAGGATTGCAGGCACCAGACAGCTGTGTTTAGCCTTGTCTGTTACAGTAACGTCAAGGAAACCTATCATAACTGGCAAGCCTTCTAAAAACATGAATGCTCATGGATTACAAAAGAAGAAAACAGTCAGATTAAAATAAACTGTTACCAGACAAAAAGACACCCACCCTTTCCCCCTACAATTTCTTAAAAAACAGGGAATTTACTTTGATCAGACTTTAAGGTGAGAGCAGATCTTCTGGAAGTTATCTTCAAGCTAACAAAATAGTGATAAGCAAGGGAGGAAATGGAGCCAAGATACAGCATATTTGTTAAAAGACAAAAATCTGGCCATTGTGACAATCTCTTCCAAGATCTCCCAGAGAGGACGTTACAGAAGGAACCTAGCTGAGCCCTAAACAGGATTTCCATTCTTGCACTGTTGGTCTGTTTGCATGGCTTTGGGATTACATGGAAATTCTCTGGAGGAGACACAGAAAGACTTGCACCTCTAGCTGACTTTCCCCTTGCTGGGACAGAGTCAAAGTATAGAGTGCAAGTGAAAAAACAAACAAACAAACCTAAACCAATTAAACAAAAGAAAACTACCCAAAAAAAACCCAAACGCAAACCCCTCCCTTGCTATTGGTCTCAATCGAGGAACTGAGCCATTGAGGGATTTCAAAACCAGCATGTGCTCATGCCTAAACTTCTGAGACACCAGAAGAATGATCCTCCCATGGGAACACTTTATGCTATGGAAAAAAGCTATGAAAACAAAAGAGTTGTAGAGAATTTGGCCCACTTGGTCAATGCTACATTAGCGTGAATAGTTTTACCATGTCAGGCTGGACAGTCTGCTCAGCTGGAGCCAGGCTACTTGTAAACCCAGCTTCACCAGCCAGTCGACAGAGGGTTTGTGTTAAGCAGCTGGAAGAGCCCTGTGAAAACGAGCCTTTAATTTTCATGGAGCAGTTCCAGGTTTAAAATGGAGTGGGTGAGATGAGAATTTGCAGCAAAAGAGCGTGGCTCCATCAGCATGCAGCCAGTGGGAGAGATGGAAGGTCTGTGTGCCATGGCAGGAGCAGCCAGGTCTGTCACCAAAGAGGGGGGCACCTCTGAGCATGAGTAACCCCATGCTTAAAAAGGCCCCTAGGAGGGGTGGGATGAATCACCCCAGTGGAGTCCCTCCTTCTTTCCATTGACTGCAAGAGAAGCACAATCAATGTTTTTGACTGTTTGCTCAGCTTTTATACCCCTAAAATCTGAGGCTGGTGGAACAACTCAAGGAAAATGGCTTATTGTCCCTGCAGGTGCCAAGGCTGTGGTGCAGCTAAGCAGAGGACTCCACTGTATTACCAGTCAGGGCTCCTCCACTCAGCTATATTTAGAGTGAAGAAGACCAACAGCACAAACAGGATTTGGGCATGCAGTTATCTTGTTTATCTGGATTTTGAGTAGCAGGAAAATGCTTGACAGGACATTCAGAGAAAGGTGAAAACAAACACCTTTCCATCTAGAGTTTCTCTGATAGTACAGATTTTTTAACCTGAACCCAGCGTAACCGAAAGTCACATGAAGAAAAGGTCAGAAGTGGTCATGGCTCTGAAAGAAATCAGACGCTTCATAAGCTGCTCATCATCAAGGACTTCTGCTTAGCACATGATTTCCACAGTGCAGTTTTGCCCTAGCTGTTTTAGATACAATACCTAGATAAGAACTACAGAATGTAGACAGTAAAAGGACTTTCTATTTGAACTTGTGGTGGATACACTAAGGACAACTCAGGTCTTACCTGGTGTATTCAGGATAAGGGAGAGAATAAATGCCAATAAAAGGGAATGTGCTTTGCACATCATCTCAGAACATTTTGATTTTATGTGCTACTGGCCAGTTTATAAATGACACTATCCTGAAACCATCTAAAAGACAGAGTGACACTCCTGCAGGTAGTTTGCCATGCCCCAGGATGCTGTTGGTGTTCAGGAGATGACCTGGCCCTTTCAAAGCTTGCTGTTTATTATGGGTCTGATGCCTATCTGCAATTGTGAATTAACATGCTGACTATTAGTCACTCCCACTCTTGCTTAAAATGTGCTTTTCTCAAGTTCCACACAATGTCTTGCAGCTCCTGGATCTTGGTATAAAGTAAAGAAGGGCATTTTTATGATGCCATTTACGTACTCTTTGAATGTTCTATCAGTCTTTGGCTTTGCTTCCCCTGACTTGGCAGCAGGTCTGTTTTGCTTCACCAAGCTCTTACCAGGCACTGAGGCTGCACTGTCAAGGAAGTCAGGAGAGGGAAGTCACTGAGAGTTGTCATAGTCCTTGGCATGATGCACCATAGCTCCATCACTGTTTCAGAGCAGGAACAGGAGCAAAAAGGCAGAACGGGCAGCATACATGCTGGAGGAAGCAGTGAAACAGAGTCCTTCATCCAGCCAAGCACCACAGCTAAATTAGGAAATCAGGACAGTCCTCACTTTCCTTCACAATCCAATGGTATGAACAGACAGCTTGCAGCTCTTCCTATGTTTTTCCAGTGGTATGTTCCTCCTCAAGTTGCTACTTCCTTGCCTTTCAGACCTTCCTTCATCCTATCCCGTTCCATCTCTAACATCTGGCCCCAGACAACTCAAATGACAAGCTGAGGGAGGATAGCCTCTCCCCCATCCAGGTGCAAAGTGGCTGCTGTTCCCTCACCTTTCCTTGCCAGCCATCATACCCACAGCCAACTGCCACTAAGCAAAGCAGCATAAAGCCAACAGATTTGCATACATCTGCACAAGCTCTCTGTGAGGTCTGAGTGGCTGAGTTTCACTTTGGGTTTCAGGCTTATATGGAGCCAGACAGTGGTGAATAGCAGCAAGTGTGTGGAAGTGATGTGTTTAGTCACCTCTGCTTGCCAGGTTGGTATTCTGTTGTTGGATAATTCACCGGTTACTTATGTAGATATTCAAAGGTTCTTTTTAGTGGGACTAAAATTATTGTCAAGATTTTGCTGCTTTTGGCACTGATACCTGTGAGGGAAGTCTCTGGGATTGTTTAATCTATGGGAGAAATGACAAAGGCAGTGGTGAGGGTTGGGGTGGTGGGGATATAATACCAGTTTTCAAAATAGAATTAATATTGCTTGCTAGGAAAAGGATATGCCTCCATGTCCTTGGAGGACAAGAGAAAATGAAAGTGGCTTAGATTATCAAAAAATAAATTTTGCTTAGGTACTAGGAAAAGCTTTCTCATGGTAAAGATTATAGTGCAGCCATGGAATAGATTATGAGGGAAAATTATGTAGTCTCCATCATGGTCTAGAACAGAAGGTGGCAGAGGTCCAGCACAGATTAGCTCAGTATCTGACTCAGTTGATTGACTGTGGAACAGGCAGATGGACCAGGTGAGCTCCCAAGGTCTCTTCTAGCCCTATTTTCTCTGACTCATTTATAATAAGTAGGGTCAAGAAGACACAATCAGTACAGTTTTGGAGGCTGTATTAAGATGGGTAAAAGAGGACCTCTACACAAGAGAACATGGACTCAGCAGAGATGAGACAAAATATACCTGGGGGTAGAGTGAGGCCAAGAGAGGGGAGCCAGGTTTCTCAAAGCTGCCCAGTGGCAAGGTGGTGGGGAGGAATCTCTGCTTCTGGAGCCAACATCTAGTGGCTGTCTGACCAGAGGCTGGCCAGAAACATTAAGCTTCCGTATTGCAAATAGGTCTGAAGTTTGGTGAGTTTTATATTACTTTCAAATACTTTGAATATTTTGCAGCCCCTATCAGAAGGCTACAGAACTTCCCATTCTGCCTTTCAGAGGCTCAGGTAATGAATGCTCTGAAGTATTTCAAATTCGTTATCAAACCCATAGCATACAAGGTTTTGCTCAGATAGTCCCGATGTCAGATTTCCAGGTGATGCTTTTCTGCAGAGGAACCCAAGAGATAAGGCAGACATCAATCTGATTTGATGAAACCATGAAGTTTTCTCTCCATCCTTCTTCCTTTTTTACCGTGGGAGAGCAACTGGCTGGTCACCTGTGAGCTGAAATCCCAAACCACATAGGATACTGATTTGACTGTGAAGTGGCTGCTGAAGAGTCCGGCTGCAGCAGCTGCAAAATAACTGAGGCTGCTCCTTCGGCTTCATTTGTGGAGCTGGGAGCATTTAATAAACATGGGAAAATACTATTTATATTTAGCATTTGATCTTAATATTTTTGTGCTCTAAGTTACAATTACTACCTGAGGGACTTCCACAGGCTCAGCCGGCGCTGTCACATTTGTCACTTGAATTTGGAGCACAAAAAGCCAGCACACACGCACAGGCATGTGCACAGAGGCGAGTATGCCTGCCCCTGGTCATTCCCTGTCAGCAGGAATGGCAGCTCTCAGAGTGATGTTATCTCCTGGAGCTGGGGAAGATGAAGAGGGGGCTGGTGCGGAGCATGAAGCAGAGAACCTGCCTCCAGTCTTTTTTATTTCCCCATTCACAAGACAGTGGCCAGCCCTGTGCTTCCTGGAGGAGAGACAGAGGTAAGTCATGCTTCTGGCCGTGCTGGAGAGCCTCAGCACCGTGGGGAGGCTGCAGCACCCTCCACACCAGTGGCTGGAGGGTGCTGGCAGGTAGCACAGCCCTGCTGGCACAGCACGCCGAGCCCCCGCAGCCTGGCAGGTGGATGGGCTGTGCCAGATTGCCCGCGAGTCAGAAAATAAATCAAGTGGAGTCGATGGCGTCTCCAGGCAGCTCAGCTCCTGCAAGTGTTTTTATTTCCAACATCAGGGGAGCAGTGCTGAGGCTCTGCAGAGAGATGGGGGAGAGGGCAGCTTGCCTTTGTTCACTCTGATTTCTTGTAGAGACACCAGAACAACCTTTCCCAGCACTGGCTTAAATGCTTTCTGTGTGAAGAAAGCAAAAGCTGCTTAATTAAGGAGTCGTGTCAATATATTTTTATCCCTTTTTGCTTTCTAGGAATTAATCTGACTCACCATACATGCTGTACGGTCATGCGTTCCTTACAGACCAGCTTGTTTCTGTTTGTCCATTGCAATGCACAGCCCTGCATTCTCTTCTGGCTGTGAAACCACAGCTCCGAGCTGGTCCATCATTTCCCAGCAGCTCCACCAGCCTTCCCAGAGCTTTCTTGCAAGGACATGCTCCCTTCCCAGCAGGGTCACTTCTAGGAGCCCACCACTCTCAGTCCAACTGCTCTACATTTAAGCAGGGAAACCCAGGATGGCTGGAATAAACTCTTTTCAGCAACGATTTTAATGCTTCAGTGGGCAGTGGTGGCATTCGCTGGGGGATCTCACAGTCTGGAGGAGGGCATGGTATCCTCCAGTCTAGCTGCTGTTTCCCATTTGGTATTTATTAGTAGCAATGAATAATAGGGAGAACTAAGTCCATCCTCCCCCCTGGGAGTGGTTGGCATTATTTAAAATAGCAGAACAACCAAACCAAAACCAGAAACTGACTCTTAGGGATATCAGTAACAGCACCACAGTAATCCTCAAGCCTTGCAAATAATCTTCAGCATCATACATCAGCCTGTTTCAATGAACAGCCAGCCACCCTCGCAGAATGCCCCAAAGAACAATAATTTCTGGTTACTTCTAGCAGTAAAAGTGTTTGATAAAAGTGCCCTCTACACTAAGGGGATCTTGCAGATACAGTATCTTCAGGCTAGAAATTAATCTAGTCTGGAAGCCTTTGACCCACCACAAGGTGGTGGACAACTGTCTTCCAAGAGATGACAACAGGTTGTGTCCCAGAAGCTCCCACAAGTACCTTTGTGCAGTGGACTGAAATGATTCATCCCACAAGCCCATGTGGACAGGAAATAGGAGCTGGTATTAGTAGAATAAAAACTACATGGTATGTGTAAATTTCCCACCTCTGCTGCTCTGCTAACCAAGGTTTTCATGTCATCAAGAACAAGGGAAGGCCCCATCAAGAACAGTTTTATGATGTGAGTATAATGGCTCTAGCAGTTCTGACAATTCATAGGAAACACATAAGGCTTGATCTGAAGTCTCTTATGGAAGAAGAGCAAAAACATCTGTCGTGGTTTGAGCCCAGAGGGAAACTGAGCACCATGCAGCCATTCACTAACCCTTCTTCCCCAGCACTGGGAAGGAAAAAAATGAAGCAAAAAGCTCAGGAGTCAAGATAAGATAAGGAAGTAGTGTCTCACCCATTATGGTCATGGGCAACAGACTGACCTCTTCGGGGAAGAAAGAGATCATCACTTTATTTCAAACACTAACAAAACCAACACTTAGCAGGCAGAGTGGGACAGTGAGAAGTGTTACCACATCTTTAAAACACCTCCCCCCACCCCTCCCTTCTTCCTGGACTCAGTTTTCTCCCACTCTCTCTACCTCCTTTCCTCAGCAGTACAGGGACAGGGAATTGGGGGTTTTCAGTCAGTCTACCACTCCTTCCTCCAAGAGGGGGGGGAAACATACCTTTGCATTCTTCCCCTGCTCCACGTGGTTTCCCTCTCACAGGAGACAGTTCTCCATGAACTTTCTCTTGTGTGAGTCCTCCCCATGGGATGCGGTCTTCTTGAGAAGCTCTGGCATGGGTTACCTCCACATGTTGCAGTCCTCCCAGCACTGAACTACAACAGTGGGAGCTGCTTCTTTCCTCAGAGTCCTGGCATCCTTTAAGTGCAGCCACCTGCTCCAGTGTGGAGTCCTCCACAGGCTGCAGGTCGGCCTCTGCTCCACCGCAGACCTCCATAGGTGGCAGGGAGGGCAGCTCTGCCATCTCACCACAGGATACAGGGGAGGTCTCTGCTCCAGCACATCTACCCCCCCTTCCTCCTTCTTTCTTCCACTGACCTTGGTGTTCTCAGAGATGTCCTCCTCATAAGTCTTATTTACAAGTCCCCACCCCCTCCCAGTTCCCCTTCTTAAGTAAGTTATCACAGAGGCACAGCCACTGCTGCTAATTGGCTCGGCCTTGGCCAGAGGCGGGTCCGACCTGGAGCTGGGGGAGCTCTCGAGAAGCTTCTCACAAGTGCCACTGCTATAGCCCTCTTATCCATTACCAAAAATCCCACCACACAAACCCAGTACAACATCTGTCTGACTTTTCCCTAACTAGTGAACACAAATGCTGCATACGACCGAGATGTGGTCAGTCATGTCTACAGATTAAGCACTGAGTACTTGGATGGTTCCCATCTGAATACTGAGTGAAACACATACAACAGCCTGTGAGGTGAAGCTGTGCCCTGCTGTGTTCTCAACAAACAGGCTATCAACGTGTAATTGCTTCAGACGTGACCTGCACAGTGGCAGGCCTGGGCAGGGCACCTGCTGATAACCAGCGATGGATGAATGTCCGTGTGCAGCACCATCTGGCATAGCTGGAGCTGGCCCCAGCCATTTGTTACACTGAAGGAAACCCCAGGAAAATGTGCAGCCCTCTGTGTTTCACTGATCCATCAGGAAAGATGAATTGACAAGCTGAGGGCATCTTAGTTAAAGATATAACAAAATAGTCTCTGAGTCAACAGCTTGACTGCTCAGGCTATTACCCTTGGACATAACTTCAGAAAGGCGTTTTGTTGTGGTTTTTTTTAAAGTGACTGAGGTGACAAAGGATTTTATTATTTTTGTTACTGCCTTGCTGCATGAATCTGAGAAGTCATCTAAGCTCTAGCAGCACCAATTTCCAGATCCAGTCAATGCTAATTGTGATACAGTGATAAGAAAATCGAAGTTGTTGAGATTTGATCCAATTTTAGGCTTCCATGTAGAGCACAATCCACATTAACTTGAATCTAATTGAAGAGATTTACTTGGCTACAGATGAAAAGGAAATTATAAGATGATAGTATTGACACAGTTACTTCAAGAAGAAGTAGGAGATAGGAAAAGTTTAAACAGGCATTCATAGTAGAGAAATATCTGCTAAATCTCAACCTAAGTATTTATCAATGTTGAGTCAGTTGCTGCAGTGGTAACATCTTCCTGAGGGGTGTTAATATAAGTTATTAAAATATAAAGTAAATATTTATAAATTACATTTTCATAAACAGGCACAGTGGATGCACATGCGAAAACTTGTTTGGGTGAAAACAAAGAGTAGTTGCAGATGCAGAGCAGCTGCTGGTACACGTGAGTATCTGCTGGAATTAACCTTGAACACAAAAATGTTCATTTGCATGGTTAAATGTTGGCTTCAAGCAAGCACCTGGATTTGATGCCCTTAATGGATCTGGTGGATGCTATTTCAGTCACCCAAACACTCATGAGACAGACCTACAAAGTAACTGAAAAGGCTTAGTAAAGGATTTTCCTCAGAGTAAATTTTATGGGTTTATCCATCTTATTTTAGAGCTTTTCTGGATTTTTTGGCCATGTCTCTAGCTCTTCAAAAAAACCCAGAGAAGTTCTGAATTCTTCTGTCTCTTTTTTTTTTTTTTTTTGTAATTAGAATTTGCAATTCCATTTATTCACAGGAGCTAGGGTTTCAGGAGTGTTTGTTCAGGGTCTAATGAGGATGGAGAGAGTCAGCAACCACCATGTCATTACTTCTTTGGGAAACATTTGGGTTAAAGTGAGGCAGAACAGTCCCTTCTTCCACTCCAGCAAGACACCTGGCCAGATGTCTCTATGTCTCAGGGGAGGAAGACAGTGTCTGACCAGGGCTTATGCTTCATTCTGGCTCTTCAGGATGCCAGGTTATGCCACTCTTTTAGAGGTTTCATCTTAAAAGTGTAACAAATGAATTAGTGATACTAACTTCCTGCCTTGCAGTACTGGTTTCCACACACTCCACATAGATATTTGCAATTAATGGTTGTAAAGAAACAAAATGAAATTCTGAAAAATAAACTCTTTTCCTCAGGTCTAACTTGTCTGGCAGAAATTGTCTTTATTATCTTCCAGAGAGGTGATTGCCAGCCACTGAAACAAGTTACCACACATCTTTCCCTTTCCACACCCCTCTCCTCTGCAAGCATAATCACAGTGGCTGGATGCTAAGGCCCTAAGGAGCTTGATGATAATTTATCTGGGCTGAACAGTGGCTGCCGTTCCACTAGCACACTCGGGCTGTGTATATAGAGAGCACTGCTTGGAAAATGCCACTGGAAACCTGGAAATAGAAGTATGAACCAGGAAAAGACTCCTGTGTTCAAGAGATCTGAGGATATCTATCTTCAAATTCTCTATTTCCAATTTGTCCATGACAAATCATTATAGAGAGATGCAAAAGAAGGTGTTGATGATTCATCTGCTTTTGATGTTGTCCCAAGTACGGAGATAGTCTGCAATAAACAAATATTTAAGCTTTAGCAACAGCCATGGAAGGAAAAATTCCCATGTCTTGGAAATGAAGCCTTCTTTAAGGGTAATATTTGAAGATGTTGCTAATTCTCACATCAAACACAGAAATCCTGCCTTAACTGCACTTCTCAAGCCTGAAGAAATCCCAACAGTTGAAGGCCTCTGCCTTCAGAATTCAAGTCTCGCAAGACCCTGTTCCCTTTTAGAAAGGTGTGTGGGACTCAAATGCTGCCCAGATGAAGGTAATATTAGTGGAAAGAAGCTGAATTCCATCTTCCAGGCATGGAACTGGCAACAAACATGGACAGCACACATGAGGCTTTCTGGGGGAAGGACCTGGTGTTTCCTGGTACTTGGGGGCTCTGTAAGGTTCTAGTTGACTTTAGCTTCCAAAAAGCGTTTTGTAGCGCTTGATTCTTTCTTGCACCATATGTAAACTTTACTGCAAGTTGGCCTACTAGCAGATCATACTCTGCAACTGCATGTACATGGCTGGAAAGCTCTTCAAGGGTGCCTTCGACTGCAGGGCCCATTGTCATGGGTACAATGCACATGGGTACATGTGTTGCAGGTGAGTGTTAGATGCCAAATAAATTGCTACTGCTGCATAATCATTGTCTGAGTCAGTCATGCTGGCATCACCTCTTACGCCCATATATCACAAATGGTGGAAGAATGGTCAAATCTCTTTTTGGAGTGACCAAGTGGCATCTACAGAGCACAGTGCCAGGAGCACACCATGAACTCCATGTATACCTTGTTGGATTGCCTCCATCACCTACTCTGAGCAGATTCATCCTGGACAGATAATGAATAATGTTGCAGGAGGACCCTGAGAAGTAGGTACAAAGCATCCCAGCTCTCTCTCTTGTGGCCTTGATGTGTCCTGAGTCTGTCGGGCACTAGGATATGAGTAACACCTGCCTGATCCCTTCATGGCTAAGACAGAGGCTCTCAGGCTCCACTTTATGTGTGAGGAGAACAGACTTCAGCACAGAGACAAATAAAACCTGCAAATACTGTCATTATCTATGCAGCTGCCTTTGAGCTCCAGCTTCTGTCCTGGATCTGTGTGTAGGATCTGAAATCCTTAGCATTTCATGGGTTCGTATGTACAATGGTGGGTTAATTCAGGCTGGAAGTTTGGAGCAGTCCAGCAGGCATTGTTCCCCAGCTTCATGTCTCTATGCTGAATCACCTCCAGCACTGTCTCCTTGCATTGCTGCTGGGGGGTGTCCTGGTAGAGGCATCCAGGTGTGCTGGCCATGTCCAAGCAAATATCAACAAGATCTTGGTTTTCTTAGTGTCTGTTTCAAGGCTAGATAACCTTTTAACCCTTCACACCCATGTTTAAGTGACATACATGTGTGTGCAAGGGCTTGGTGTGAGGTTTCTGAAGACCTCCGTAGTGGTGATGGAGGATGATGAGAGGATGAAGGAGCATCTTGTGGCACTGCTCATATCTGTTCTGTGGCATCCACATCACAGTGTACACACTATACTAGTACATCCCCAGTTCACCCTACAGTGTAATTTTTAGTTCACTTTAGAAAGAAGGCTGTGTGTAAAATAGCATGTATAGGGACTGGAAGTCTGGCAAGTATCAGGGAAGCTCTTTATTTTGACAATATAGAAATATCCAGTTAGCATCAGTTTAATAACCAGTTTATGCCTGGCTCCTGACCTTCACAAGCTCTGCATACAAACCTTTTTTTACCAGGTGCCCAGTAGATGTTTGGCCCAAATCAGTGTGAGTACTCCTTTCCTCCAGTCTTCTCACCTCAGCACCATCCAAGAAAAAAGTGTTTCATCTCTCACCCTTCTATTTCTGCCTGTGCCACTGAAGATGTAACACTGGCGTAGCTTTCTTTGCACGCCAGCGCCCTTACTGTTTCTAAGGGCAAAGACTTCCCTCTGCACAGGTATAGTGTCAGTTGTGATACATGTTAAAAAGTGATTGCTCAACACTGTAAATGTGATGACTGCAAACTGGGAGGGGTTTCCCAGAAAAGTTACAGAATAGGTTAGAAGGTACTGTTGTGGTCAGGGGCAAAAGCGAAGTTCATCAGCAAGTACAACCTTCCTCAAAGCCAGAGGATTTGGGGCGGTGATGGAATTCCATCTCTGAGATAAACATGGCTTTGTGTTTTCTTCATCTCTCTTATGTTTCAGTAGCTCTAAATCTGCTTTCTCTATTTCTTTTCAAAAGAAATAGACTTGTTTACTCTCCTCGGTTATCTTTGATGCTTATCATGCTCAGGGTTCCCATTTTGCTCCAGTCAAGAGGTAAACAGTCCAGGAAATGTCTTAGAAAAAACACTGGGTTTTAACAACTTGCTCCCTGGGAATGTGTACAGAAAGTTTTGAAGGGCAAGATTTAGTAGTAGCAGAAAAAGACGAAAAATAATAATAAGAAAAGCCTCACAGTCCCACAAATTGTTTTTAAATGCTTAAAACAAGGGGGCCTTCTGGGGCACAAGGGACTCAAGACTTGAAAATAGATTGACATTTCTGCATTTCTTTTTTGACACTGCTAGGGTTGATTAAGTGATAATTAGGCTAGAGAGTGTGCCAACAGTCACTGCTTCATCCTACTCCTTTACCCCCTCAGGACTTGTCACCACTGAATAAAGGGTAGAAATGATATCAGAAATGCCTGCAGTTTTGAGACAGTGTAAATTAAGAAGCTTGTGCTTTTTAATGCTTTATGGCTGATTTGAGACAAATCAAATTTCCAGACTGATTTCCCCCCCCCCAGAAATGAAAGGAGATTGGGTTACGTGCTCTTTACTAGTAGGATCTAGAGTCCACAGAGCTGGTATGTGGACCTTAGTTGTGTCTGCATTTCTGTAGACTTAATAATGAAGGTACACAGATGTTCTCCACACACAGAGTGCAAAACAAGGACAAATGTCAGTGTATAATACTATCTCTCCCAGAGGACAGACAGGGAATAATACAATACTAACAGTCACACAAAGTATTTTTCAATGAATCTTCTGCCACACAGATGGGATTTCCAATCTGAGAGAGGATCATATTTATAACTCTTTTGTTCTGATTCAGAAAACCTTTTTTTTTTTTAAAAAAAAAAAGTCTAAAAGAAAATAAAAGAAAATTCCATTAAAGACATCTCCCACTGATTGGAGAAGTGTATAGTTTAGGAAAATTTTTAATACCCATTTAAAAGTTCCTTAATGAATTAACTTGATTTTCAAGTGAATTTAATTTTATTTTAACATTTGTTACCTAATTTTAGGTTTTCATGAGTTTATGACTTCTAATTTTGTGATATTTTATGTGCAAAACTAATACTTATTTAGAAAACAACTTATTCTATAGTAGTCAAAATATTATAAAATATTCAGTGTAAATAAGTATGATTGAATAAAAAATGTTACATTCTGGAAGTTCATGTCTCCTGTTGATTTGGAAAGAAACAATTAGATAATGTCTTAAGTTCCTAGGCCATTTTTATCCTATTTTTTTTCAGGTAAACTCTATGAAAAAATGAAAACTGATAATCCCTCCATAGCTTCTGAGAGAGGAGAGTGTGGGAATGGCAAACAGAACAGAGTATGAGTGTGGCCTAACTAAAGGCATGATAAAATTTGAGCAAATATTTGATGGAAATGGCTAGTGTACTTACCTGACTCTATTTATGCCCCATTCCTGGAAACATTCAAGGTCATGCTGGACAGGGCTCTGAGGAACATGATCTAGTTGAGGATGTCCCTGCTTATTTCAGGGGGTTTAGACTAGATGACCTTTAAAAGTACCTTCCAAGAAAACATGGCAAATCCACCACTCGCTAAATTGTTTTGTCTTGGGTTTATATTTGTGATTGTTTATCAATCCTGTAGCACCCTATACTCTGACACACAAAAATTAAGCTCATTTCCTACCTTCCTTCTGAAATTACCTTAGCCTAATACCAAAGCCTTCCCTCTGTCCTGGTTTGAACATTCAGTCATCCTCAGAAGGAAACAGAGTTAAAATAAATCATATTAAAGACTTTGGCCACAAAGATACAGGCTACGTTCACATGATACGAATTCTGAGACAGTTTTGGAAGACCAAGCCAAAAGTACCAGGAGCCTGACTCCTCTTTATCCCTGGCTTCCCATTGGCTTTGAATCGTCAGTTTTCAGTGGCCAACTTCAAGCTGACCTTTGCTTATATGTCACCTTGCCCATGAACAGCTGGAGTGGGATGTCTTATCTGATTTCTGATGTCTACAGTACAAGATTTTACCTCCAGGGTCACCAGTAATTTTTCTTAGAGTTGATGGATAAAAACAGGTACGTCTGCAATGCGCTTTGTCTCATCCCCTCCTGCCTGCGTTTACATTCCCATGCTCTTAATGTGTTTTGTTCCCAGAATAACAAATGTAAAACAGAGTGGTGTAAATGCTGCATGTACCTTCCTGCTTGTTCAGAGGAATTGAGTCATATGGCCCCAGCTACAGAGCCTTGGCTGCTATCTCAAACTGTATTATTTGAGGTCTTTTGTTCAAGAGGTTGTCTGATTTGATCTCTCATGCATTAGGCAAGACAACAGTCCACAAGAGCCCTGAGCATAATGCTTGTTGCTGGATGCTGCCCCACCAGCCTAGCAGAGCTCCTGAGATGTAAGAGGAGACACTTTAGGAGCGTCCTAAAAGTCCCTCTACCTACCAAAGGGTATGCACAGCACCGGTTGCCACTGCTTTCTTTACTTAACCATGATAAGGACAGGGCTTGTATCTTGACAGACCATCAGGAGACATTTTGATTTAATTGCCCACCTCTTTTCAATTGTGGATTTCAATGTTAAGCTATTGTCATGCTGAAATGTGAAAATATAGCCAAGAGGTACCTTTAGCTATTGTAGTTGTTGGTTCACTCCTGGGAGAGGCAGGACTGCATAATTTATCTGATGTTCCTCCTGAGTAAGAACTTATTTTCAAAATCAAAACTCAAGATAGGTTTGTGGTAACAGTGTTGAGATTCCTGAGATAGTTCTGTGCTAGTGCCCTGGCCGTCTGTCTGATAAACCCCTCTAATGTTGCTCTTGGCCCTCTTTGGCTGGCTGGCAAGTGGGTATATTCCTCTCAATGGAGTGTTTTTCCAGTACCAGAGCTGAACTGGAAAATGAACCTGGGGGCACAATTCAGCGGCCGAGCGCCTGTGGAATGCAAAAGGAATCCAGACATTTAATTCCCTGGTAGCTCTCTGGAAAATCCCTGCCTCACTGCTCTCAGTAGCTTCAGCACGTAACTCTGAGCAGCTGGCATTGCCAATGAGCACCCAAACAGCTGGGACAGTGAACACTCATAGGGCATTTCTCTTTGCAAATGCTTTGTCACACAGAGGAGATGCTGTTCCAGGAAACTGCTATTTTCCTGACAAACCTGTGGCAAATGCCACTTATCTTAGAATGTATGAGGAAAAAAAAAAAGTAATAAAAAAGGAGAGATATAGTTCATTAAATCCTCTGTAGAAAAATCGTGGCCATTTTAGCAGGCACAGCATGTTGGGTTGTGATCCTTCCTGTTGGTACCCCACAAAGAAGGCAAAAGGCACACACCTCCATGAGTATTTCGCTCTCTATTCTTGCCAGTAAGACCCTTTCTACAACCCACGGGGATCCCCCAAAGGAAAGTTCACCCCATCTTGGCATAGTATCTAGAAGTAGCAGACTGATTCACTCTCTGTGGGCCCCTGTCTTAGATGCTGACATGGAAGGAGCCAACACCTGACTTTAAATGATCACATTTTGGTGAGATGAACCCACCCTCCCATGTATATAAACATGGCTGAAGCATATGGACTGTTGTGTTTATAACTTCAGTACTCACCATACACCAAAGAAGACAAGTCTAGTTAAAATAGAGCACAAAAGGGATCTTTTTCCTCATGTCACCACCCCTCTCCAGCACCAATGCAAACACCACAGATATCAATGCATACAAGTAGCACAAGTGGCCCCAAGATTTCACAGATTTACTTTCACCTGCAGCTACAGAGTACTAAATCAGCAGCCATGCCTCTGAAGTGAAGGTTATCCATCACTCAGCAAGCTCCTGATGGGTTGGTTGCTGGTAGCTTCTAAACCAACAGTTTCCCTAAAGAAAAAGAAACTCCTTAGGAACAAGTAACTCCTGTGTCAGCTGATGCTCAGCCAGTGCACAGACAGATGCTAATGATTTCCAGCAGGGAGAAGGGGCAAACTCAGAAATCCCCTAAATTTCCTGACCTAGATGAGACCAGTCTCATCATGGATGAGAATAGTGTCACTGTTAACACCCCAAAATAACAATTATTGTCATGTCTAGGATTGGTCATGAGACATATTTGTTGAAGCTGTTTATATTTTTGGTATAAAGTATGATTGTCAGTGTGTGTGTTGTAGGAAATGCCTTATTTATTGAACAGATTGCAATATGAGATTGGAGTATGACTTCACCAGGTGGGAAAGCATTTTACCCTAATGAAGGTTAATGACTTTTTGGCAGTTCAGCCAAGTCATTATCAGCGATATGTGTTTGCTACCAGGATGGGAGAGGACCACCCCTGCCTACCAAAAAAGCCATCAGTGTCCCTAGAGAGCTGAAGGCAGACACTAGCCTTGGGGCAGAAATGTGGAAAATGCTTCCCGAATAAATTAATACCAATAATCCCTGGAGTGAAGAGTGACTTGAAGTTGAAGAGAAGCCCAGGGGACCCCAGGGAAAGGGAAGTAAATGAACTGAGGCTTTCTGTTAAAAAAAAAAAAAGTATTAGAGATCTGAAGCTTGGGTAAGAAGTGGGTCCTTATGTATGGCTTGTTAGGTGAGAGTGAAAGAAGTCTTCTTGGAGCAGATCTTAAGATAAGCAAATAAGTGCTTGTCCTTTTGTCTTCTTCCCCTATCTCTATGTCCTTTCAGGGTTTTGTTTGCATTTAGGCTCTGTAAATAAGCACAAGTGTCTGCTATGTGTTAGACCGGTGTTAAGGATGATGAGAATGTGTCTGAGGCACCTGGCAAAGAGCAAACTACTCCCTGTTTCATGTCTGTTGCAATTCTTAACCTTAAACACTGGTGCCCCAACTGTGTGCTCAAATTTGTTTCTGTGGGCATTTAGATAGAAAAACAGGGCTTCCTCACATAAGGCTGTGCAGAGGCTGCACATTTAGGAATGAGAAGGAGAAGGATCTGTTTGGAAGTAAAGCTTTCCAATGACCTGTATTAGCTGGGAAAGTGCATAGTTCTCCAGCAAAACAGTGAGAGAGTGTCCAGGGTTTTAGTAACAGACACATGTTAGCAAATAACATTACATTTCAAGTAACAAGACCCCAGTGAAATGAGTAATCATGTAAAAGTGGCTGATTTCCTTTCTCTATAGCAATTTTACAGACAACTAGTCTGCATGATGCTATGGTTTAGCTCATCAAGTGTATGACAACATCTTTAAGGTGGGCATGACTTCCCCAGTCTGTAAGAATGTCTCCAAATAAAAGTGCTCTAATTTGCAGACATGAGGAGTACATACAGCTCACATGCAAACGCTCTGAAAAAATATAACAGTTCGTATGTGTATTGTGAGTCTGTGCATGCACACAGTGTGATTCTACACTGGCATTGTGGTCCCAGCCAGCCAAAGCATTAAACTAATCCTAATTCCTTTCTGTCTCTTTTGGCACATGTCAGATGAAGTTGTCCCTCATGATATAACCCATGAAATTCAGGCAGTGGGTCTGCCTGGGGTGAGGTTAATTTTTCCTTCAGAAGCCCATATAGTGCTGTGCTTTGCACTTGTGGCTAAGGCAGTGTTGGTAAGGCACCCACATGTCAGCTGCTGCTGAGCAGTGCCCGCAGAGCATCAAGGCTGTCTCTTCAGCACCCTCCAAGGCCCTGCGAGCTGGGGGTGGGCAAGAGGTTAGGAGTGGACACAGCCAGGACAGCTGCCTCAGCTCACCAAAGGGGTATCCCATACCATATGACATTGTGCTTAGCAATAAAAGCTAAGAGAAACAGGTGGGGTGTGTGTGGGGTTATGATTCATTATTGAGGCTTTTGTCTGCTGAAGTGACCATTGTGCATACTGGGGCCCTGCTTCCCAGGAAGAGGCTGGACATTGCCTACTGATGGGAGGTAGAGCATACATCTCCTTTGGTTTTGCTTTGCTTCCACAAAATACCTTTGCTTTTTTTTTCATTAGACTGCCTTTACCTTGACCCATGAGTTTTTTTACATCTTATTTTCTCGCTCTGTCCTGCTGAGGGCTGCAAGTGAGAGAGCATCTGGGTGGGCACTAAGCAGCCAGCCAAGGTCAGCCCACCACACCAGCTATGGTACCTCTCTGGTCCTGGATGAATGGGTGCCGTATGTGTCATGTTCCCAGAGGAGTGAGTGAGAACAGTCCTTGTTCAGAAAGTCTACTTACAGTTCTTCCTTCAAGAATTAAAGCAAATACATGGGAGAGAGAGAACTTCCATCCTGTGTTCAGTGGAGCAAGACTGTCTTTATAGGAATGTATCAAAGTGACACCTGACTATTACTCACTGATTTCTTCTCCTCACAACAACAGTATGAGTAATCATTTGTGCTCAGAGGGCAGCCAGAGGAGTGATGTGAAGGAGATCCATCTTCTCCTGAAAACCTCGTCTTGTGACCCCATGGGAATTCTCAAGCACTCACCTATGCCCATGTGTGTTTGCCCTGGCCAAAAATATGAATAACATAATGGGATCAATTTTTAGCTCAGTGCAACTGAAGCTATGTAAATTTAATACTGTTAGTGGCAGTATTTAGTACAGTGACCTGAAAACTTAATCCGAATGTGTCATTTTGTTATGGTTAGTTTTGGATTGTTTGCTTTGTACAATGCAGCTTCTTTAACCCAGATTAATTTTTATGGGATTAAGGGACCTGCTTAGAGACAGGAGATGAGAAATTTGCCAACTCCATAGATAGATGATGTGCAATTAACTGAGAAATTTTAGCATCTTAGTGCCTCAGGTCCTTTATTTATTTGGAGACAGTTATTTCCCCCTTCTTTTCTCAGAGGGGGTTGCATAGAATGCAGGGAACACCTGGGATGGCCTTCGATGATTTCAGCTGCTATAAAACTCAAAGTATTAATGGACCCTCAAAATTTTGGCTCAACGAAATGAATGACTTAGAAAAAATAACATTAGGAAGCTCATGTTCCAGGCTCTAAGCTGTACTTAAAGTCTATATTAAAGACTCTGCTAAGGTCCTATTGGTCTTATTGGTGACTTTCTTTTCACTCAGTGGGATTGACTCCATATGCCTTGTACTCTTTTAGCTGTTATCCCAGGCTGGAGGAGTTGCTGCTCTTTCCTCTTTGCCATAAATATGTAGCTGGAGCCTACTTGTGAGGTCTTTGGCTGCCTGACAGGCCTTCAAAATGAGAAGGGCAAACTGGAGGAGTGAAATTTTTTCCTTGCTCTTCTTATGTAGCCTTGCCTGTTTGGATTCCCACAGCACACCCACTGACCATTACTGAGTTTTTCTCTACAGTGGTCCTCACAAATACTGAAAGATGCCAGCCGCCCGCCTGTGTGTCTGTGGTGGTGAACCTCACCTGCAAACTTTTGGGTGCCTCCCCAACTCCCTAGACCTTTTGTCATTCATGGATGTTCATGAAGAGTAAAAATCTAACCACAACAACTCTTTGGAGATGAGGTTTCAAATCCACATCTGCAAAAAGTAACCGGCCTTGTCTTCTTAAAAGGCAGCAGAAACACCGTAGAAGTTCAGCTCTGATCTCAGCCCTCATGTTTCAGGCTTGCCATGGTGTGGTAAGTCATTTGAACACATACAGCTTTGGACTAAGTAAGTGGGTGTGAGAGTGTCTGTGGCTCCTGAGCACCTGTTGGTTTCAATGTCAGAACCAGAAAAGGTTTATTAAAAGACATGATGTAATCCATTTATTTTGGTTGAGAGTTTTCAGCCATGCAATTTGATTTGCCTGTGAGTGACAGGTTATACTGGACAGTACCTCATTCAGCCTCAGACTTCTAATGTAGATCAGAACCTTATCTTGTTCTCTCCACAGCCCTCCTCGTAGTTCAGCCTCCTGCACCAGCATACAGTTGCCTTATTTTTAGATAATGAACCTTTTCTTTTGCCAGCAGCAGATGAAGTGCAGGGCTTCATAATTGATGTGCTGTTGTCTCTGACTTCTCTACACCCCTGTGGGGCTTTCAATCATTCTTAGGGCTGGAGTCTCAGTCTAAGTCCACGACACAGAGCTGCCGTATTATTTACTATGAGTAAGAATGGAGCAGAAATCGATGAAATGAATGATTATTATTACCCAGAACTGTCTGGAATTCAGATGCTGAACGTTGCACCTGAAAGAATTTTTAAAAAGGCAGAGGTGCACAGTGGCTGTGTAACACCAAGTTACACTTGAAGGCACAGCCCTTATTAGGAGGTGAACATGACTGTAACTGGATTTTCACTGCCTAGTTAGCAGGAAAATGTGAGAGATTTTATTGACTAAAAAATTTCTGAAGAGATGTGTTGGTTGAAGCAGCACCTAAAAGGCAGTGCCCAAGTCTTCAAGTAGAACCAAGAAAATAAGCCACATCCTAGTGGCTTGCAGGTCCTGTCCTGCAAGACTAACAGGCCGTAGAAATCAGTTTAAAATACTTCTCACATGTATATTGGCTGAATACAGCTTTTATCCTGGGGCACAGGGGCTTTTAATCTTCAGGTCATTGAAGGGTTGGGTTTTTATGAGAGTTGTAAGTAGGATGTGATTCATGAATGCACATCATCACTTCTCAGAACTCGTGAATACTGGGGAAGTTAGCATGACCTGGGATTATATCTGATTTTTCTAGAAAACAGGATTCTGTACTATAACTATCTCAGAGTCTGGCATTGCAGGTGTAATGTGGTATGATGTGCAGCTACTGTAAGATTTGCTGCTGACTGTGTTCCCTTAATTTGGGTTAAGTTACACTTGTTTAGAAGTAAACAAACAATATGTAGCAGAGAGTGGGAGGGAAGTCATTTCCTTTCTTCAGCCACAGACAGAGGATTTCACAGGCTATGATTGGGTTCCTTTTTAAACCCATCACCATTCCCAGTCCTCTGGAGAAATACATGACTTTACCACAGCAGTCAGGAGCTGTGTAGGCTCACAGACTTGGTCTACTGGAAAACCAAGATGAGATTATATCAAAGCAGTTGCTGATGCCAAAAGGACCTAATTGCAGTCCTTGCTTCTGCTGCATGCAGAAGGTCATTCCCTAATGTAGGGATGAGAAGGAGGACTGTGATCATTGGGCTGACCCTGTAATGCAGCTGAGCCCTTGCAGCTCACCCATAAACTCAAATGCGCTTTACTCCTGCCCTTCACCATGGCTCTGCAGAGCACAGGTTTGCTCACAGTCACAGAGATGTGGCTGGCTGCAGCTGCAACCCAGCAAAGGTGCCAAATGGGAAAGTGAGCAGCTAGGTGATCTTCTCCCCATCAGCTCTGAGTCTCTCCACCACCTCCAAGTCTCTCCACCTTCATCCCCTTGTCCACCCCAGCCCCATTTCAGCAACAGTGTGCAGTGACAGGGAGTAACTGTGCAAACGGGAAGGGGGAGAGAGGCCCTTGCCTCAGTCTTGGACTGCACAGCCCTGTCTGGACTTTTATTGAGCCATCCAGGAGCACGCCTGCATACACCAAATAATTGCATTTTGTTGTGGCTGTTATAAAATACATTGGAAACATGTGTGGCTAGAAGGGCACATTAAACTCCTGCATCTCAGTGTTCATATTTTGCTCTGTTTTGTTTTGATTTAACAGGCCAAAGGAGACATTTCAATGAGGCACTGTGGTGCTCTTGTAGTTTTTGTTTTCTTCAATGGGCTGCAGGCATATGTATCAGGGAGGGAACAAACTACGGGTTGCTACAGGTTCAAAGGAGGCTTTTGGTTTGTTTAAGTCACACCAGATGGCAACCTAGAGTAACATCCCCTCCCTCTAGGACATTTTCCAGTGGCTTATGAAAATGGGGTTCATCTCTAGGGGAGCATTTGGTGTCAGGGCAATACCTGATGAGAAACAGCAGTCTGTCTCAGCAATCATTTGTGGATATTGTATCTGTCAGAGTCACATTCCCATTGCTACTCATGGGACAGGTTTGCTGCATTGCCCAGGGTTTCTGTCTGTCTATCTGAGTGGGTTATCTCTTTGTTATTGACAGTGGCACTTAGGGCCTGATTCTGTATAAAGCACCTAGGAGCTACCTGAGGTTTTGCAGGATCAGTCCCTGGGTTTATGAACAGGTCCCGTTTCACCTTTGTTGGATTCTTTTTGTGTAGCCCTGTAATCAGGAGCTGATCAAGGAAAGCAGAGTGATATGTCAGGTTTCATTATCACCCCGGTTCCTGATAAAGGATGAGGATTGGGCAGCCCAATTCTCACAATTTTCAACTTACATTTGCATTTGTGCACAAAGCAGTGTTTAAAATGTTGCTACCACTCTCCTCTGCAAATAAGAGAAGTCTGTGCCTCCAGCAGAAGGTATAAAGTATTTTGTTTATTCAGTAAAAGATAGCAATCATAAAAGTTAGGTTGGGTTTAAAAGCCTCGGAATTTATTAGGGAAATTGACTTCAGTTTAATAGGAAAGAAGGGGAGGGGTAAGAGGGTGAGAGGAACAAGAAGGAAATTTCAAACAAAAATGTTCCAAGACCTCTTATTCATGAGTTAACTTTTGCCTGTTGAGCTTAAACAACTTTCCATTAACATTCCTTATTGAGTACTGTAAATGGAAAAAGCAAATAAACATTAGTCCGTGGCCTGATGTGTTGTCAGTGATGCTGTTCATGATTTTTTTTTTGCTCTGTCAGTAAGAGGGAAGGTGCCAGCAGCACTGCTAGTTACCAGCCTGGTCAGACTCTGCACTGCATCTCTGTGCAAAGCAGGCAAAAGAAAAAGCTTTGTTTTGCCTTCATGCTGCCCAAACTGAGGATGGATGTGGGGGATTCTAAAACACACCCAAAGGTAAATCAATGGTCACCGAAGGCGAGTCTTCTGCCATCACATCCTACACTCCCTTTAATGAGCTGGTCAAACTCCATTTTTGCAAAGTCAGCAGGGTTTTCTGGAGTCCACCATTCTCATCTGAAGACCTTCACAGCTGTGATGAGCAGAGATGTCTCTTTAATTTACAGTCAGCATTTTATTGACCTACTTGTTCTTATGCCAGGATTCTCCACAGTATTTTCTTTCTTTCTTTCATTCTCTCTCTCTCTTTCTCTCTCTCTCTCTCTCTCTCTCTTTCATGCTTGCCCCCTCCTTCTCCCTGGCTTAAAATACATGGACATCCGTTATATCCCCTTTCAAGACTTCACACAGAACTAGCTAAAATCTTCTGGACTCTTCTTATAAAAGAATGTCTCATCACCACACCCAGCTCCCTGGTAGGACTCAGCAGACTCATTTCACCAAGTGCTTTACCCACCATTCTCATAAATACTTGTACTCCTCTTCTCTTGCCATGTCAGAGTATTTGCCCTACCCCTGATATTGTTTTTACCGTTGCTGTATCTTCCTTTCCCTTGCTTTCCTCTTGCACTCTGCTCAAAATTATGTGCAGGAAAGACACTTCCAGTCTTGCTCTTTCATCTCTTAGTTTAAATTTCTGCTTTTCAGAAGCAACAGCTGAAGGTGAGTGAAAGAAACTTTCTTATGCAGAAAAGATTACTTTTAGAAACATTCCAGACCTGTTTCAGTACACAAGTTATTTTGAACCACCTGTTCTTCAGAATTCTGTAAGCTGCCTTCTCCCTCTCTCTGCACAGACCAGAATCCCACTGCAGGGCACCCCAGTGTGTTTAAAGCTCTTTTCCTTCTTGGGTGGACTGTGGCAATCCCAAATCTCCTGGCAAGATAGATATACAGTTCCATGAACTGGCCTAACTTCTTGCTTCATACAAGCTCTACCACAAGTTAAATCTTTCTAACAATTATCACACTAGTCAGCTTTACCAAACAACATCCATCTTTGGCTAACTTCAGTGGCCAGTGCATGTGTGAGGGAACAGGGAGAATAAGCCACTCACCTTTTCCTTATGCTTTTTCTGCATCAGGCTATCTAGAGGGAACTCTTGCCACAGCATAGACTGGGAACATCCTATCAGGGCTGGCTGGAGTTGATGCAGGATCAGCTATGTGCTGTATTATTATTTGGACACAGAACACAACATCTTACATGGGGTGAGGCCAGTACACCTGTGTCTTGCATAAAAGTGCGTCATCAAGTCTCACATGATCTTTCTACGTCTCTTCTCAAATGCCAACATACAACCAGACAGGTAGGCCAGCACATTTTTCTATACTGTTGTGATTTTTAGTTGATTTTCTATTCCTAGCTAGTAATATAGTCTAGTAGTGGGTTCATACAGAACTTTCCCTCTGATAAAACTCTTGCCCCATATTCAGGGCAGGAGAGACAAAGAACAAGGGAATCTCTCTGTTTGTTCTTGATCATAACCCAAGGAAGCCAGAGTACTCAGTGACTAAAGTAAGTATGCCTTTGTGGGAAATTATTCTACTTTGTATTTGAAACACCTGCTCTGCATTGTTTAGCAAAGTTTCTATTTAAATTGTTTTCATCCAGTGGGGAATTACATCTTGTGAATTCAGGCTTCTTAATCAGAGGTGGGACTATTCTCCAGACTCTTGACATAAAAATTTAGGCTTATGAATGTAGGTGCCTTCATGAGAACAAGGTGACAAAGCTCCCTATATATTTAATGGAAAGACAGAGTTTGATTCAGTTGCTTAAGTGCAGGTGTCTGACACTATTTATGTTGCCAGAGGTCATCCGAGACATCTGCAGTAGGCTTACAGATTATAACACAGGACCTACAAGAAAGCCACACATTTCTGGAAAAGCATCTCAAAAGTAGGTGGTATCCTCAAGGGTATCTCAGTGAACCTGGATGCCTACGCTTTGGTAACAGAATTGGAGCAAAAGAGCATAGATCTGTTCAGGTCACCTACATGAGACACCTACACCTGTCCTCCAAACAGCTCTGCAGACTCCACTGACTGTATCGATGAGCAACAGGGGCTGTTGTATTGTTGATGGCGGGAGCTCTGAAACCCAGCTCCCATTTATGTGTGCATGTTGAAGGGACCAAAATAACCTGTGCCTGGGGGCTGAATGTCAGTGTACGTGCTTAGTTTAGGATGGAGGGCTTTGAGGGGGCAGTTCAGAGCATCAATTAACTCAGTAAGGAATCTCTGCTGATGAAATCAGATGCTTCCAGTGAGATGGTATTTCTATGGAGGAGTGAATGAGGAGAGGAGGAAGACAGAGAAGAAAGCAGGAATGGAGCTGTTACCTTGGGATCTTGGGTTATTATAAAACAGCTGGCCATGCAAATATTTCTGGAGTGATAAATTAAGAGTCAGATACATTTCAGTTAAAAGACAGCATAGACAAAGGTAGGCTGGTAAGTAAGATTTTTTTAAAAATTATTATTATTTCAAAAGAGGAAGCTTTGATGGATGGAAGGAACTAGTTAGCAAAGACAGCTGATCTCAGGATTTGAATGTGCATGTGTGTGTGTGAATTTTAACCCACCACAGAAAATATTCCAAGACTTCTATTCCAAGACAGAAGAGAAAAAAAGAAGTAGAGGACTACAAACATAACTGTGTGAATAACACAGAGGTAAAGGATCCTAGGAACAAACAGGAAATGGAGAAAGAAAAATGGGAAAATGGAAGCAAGAAAACTCTCTTAAAAAGTTAGAGAAGCAAGAATTCACAAGCTCCAAGTGAACGACAGGCTTCAAAGTTTGTGAGAAAAAAATGAAATGTTCAGTGGTTATATAAAAAATGAAGAAGTAAGGAAGTTGAGCATTATGATGGTAACATTAAAGATCTTATAACTTTGCTTCCAAACCTAAGTGAATGCCTTGCCTCTGTTTTTGAGAACATGGGGAGAAAGGCAGTGGTTAATGCAAATGAGATTATCTACATGGAGCTCAGGTGCTTATGAAATGATAAACAGATAACCTCCACCACAGGACTTTGGAAGAACTGGCAAATGACAGCAGGCTTGGCAGCAAAGTTTTTCAGCAAATTTCTCAAGTTACAGGTGATATTACAGAAATGGAGTACATCAAAGGTAATACCTGTGTTTTACACATGTGAAAAACATGACATGGGAAACCATAGGCTTGTTAATCTGAGGATTATACATAAATGGAAAAATGCATTATAAGAGACTAAATGAGCTTTTCTTGATAGGATAATTTATTTTCTGAGACAAAGAAAATTAAGTAAATCATACCTGTCTAAACTTAAGTGGAGCATTTGAGAGGGGGCTACCTGTCCAATTATTAGGTGAGCTGGAAAAGGGGATTAGCAGAAGAAATCTTATAGAGAACTGGGTAAAGATGACAAAAATCGAGCTAGTATTGCAAGTAGAAGCATTATAAGGGAGGTTCTTTCTTTGATGTGCCTGGTGATTTAAATATTTTTTGCCAATGTAGAGGGAAATCAGAGTTCTTAGTAAAATGTGATGTGATTTAAGAATACTCGGTTCTAATAACAGGAGTTTCTGCTGTCAACTGAGAGCTTTTCTGAAGCAAATGGCTGAGAGAAAGGCCAGGTGACTAGAAGCCACTGAAGTGAAACCATGAAAAAGACAAATCTAGTCTTAAAAATATCAGTATCTGCAACAACAAAATAGTAAAGTATGTCATTGTAAAGGACATTAGTGAAATTTCAGGTGCAATATGTCAATTAGCTACAACTATGAATTTTTTTTAGCTGAGTTAGAGAAGGTGACCAGCATGCTTTACAGCATGTCAGATGTGTTTGTTCAGCCAGTGGTGGTTTCACTCATGGCAGTTATCTTCATGTGACTCAGAATCTCTCCTTTGCACACACGTCCTGCCAGCACTGCCTGGCAATAGTCTGTCACGTTTGTCCCACCTCTGCTTTTTGCATGATTTTATGTCTCAGATACCAACCGTGACTTGGCTGGGTAATGGTAAATCATAGCTGTGGAGTGACGCTTCATATCTCTAACTGCAGTGAAAGTTATTTTACTGCCTTTCCTATGCACTGCATTACAGGGGGGTGCAGATTACAGTGCATCTGAGGCATGCTAGTGGCAGTGGGCTTGGCTGATTCCCACACAGGCATTTGCCCTTCTCTTTTTCTCTCACTCACCCATCATACCCTTACATGATGCTGCAGGAAAATCATCCATCTTGGCTGGCTTTGCAAACTGTTTGTCTTGAAGATATATCATCATAAAACTATCCTAAAACCGTTGCTACCAAAGGTTAGTGTGTGAATTTTTGTTAGCTGCTCCTGAATAACTTTGTGGAAGAAAAAGACAAAAGATATTTTCAGGTTTTTGACCTTAAATTGGGACTCTTGAGATCAGGTCACAGATAGCTATGAAATCACTACAGATTAAATTAATGGCTGGCAAATGGTTTGGTGTAAAGGTAAATCACAGGACATTTATCTGCAGAGATCTGTCTCTCTGGGTACACCAGGTTTTTCAAATAAAAAACTTTAGTATAAAACCCAAGAACAAGACCTTGCAAAATTTAGCTACAAGAAACACAGGCCCCACCTAAGAAATGGAGGACAGTCCCTTGGAAGCAGTGACAAGCTCCCATTGCAAGTGTGTGATAAGGAGAGCTAGAAAGGTAATTCTTGCTTGTATAAACAGGTGGATTATGAGTAAGGAACGTGGATCATCACTGTGAAAATATATCTGGTACAAGTAGTGACAACTTCAGTGTGGATAAGGGAGGAGACAGTAAAGAAAAGCAATAAAAAATTTCTGAAGGGCTGGGAAAAATTACTGCAAATGAGAGGTTGACAGTTTAGCAAAGGACTAGGAAGTGACTGTACTGGAGTATGCAGTTACATGGAGTCAGCAAAAGGTGTTTCCATCTAGTTGTGACACAAGATGGGAAGAGGCACTTGAGAAAAGTGCAGGTACCTGACCCCAGTGCTAGCCTATATGGGTGAACTGGTGTATATAGTACACAGGTGGTCCAACTATATGGTCTAATATTTCCTCTTTCATTCTAAATTCTGTGAATCTTTGAATCATACTGCAAAGACCTTTCTGTAGTCAGGGTTTCCATCCCTCACCCAAAGATGGAGCAAAAGTCTTCTGGAAGGCTTTCCACTGACTTTAGGGACTGTGGGCCAGGGCCACAACATAGCGGTGACATAGAGAGAGAAGTGATAACTCTTTAGAGAAGTATCAAATAACAGTAGTGGCCCAAAAATATCTGTGCTTCTAGGGCTGTGAAATTAAGATTGTGAAAGATCAGTGCTGTCTTTCCAACCAAGAAAGACTTGGGAAACCTCACTCCACCTATGGCAACCCTTACAGGTGACTGGGTGGCATGTCGGTGCTCTGCTGATGAGGTTATGAGCAGCTCAAAGGGAATTAGCTTTTCATGTTAATTTTCTGGCAGGCAGCTTAGGACCAATTTCTTCTATACATTACCTTTGATCTGATTTTTTTTTTTTTTTTCAAGGGCTTAGCTCGCTGCTTTGCTATTTCCTCAGGTAAAACCATGTGTTGATCTCTGTTGTGCCGCACAGCTGGGGAGTTGTGCTTCCCCTCTCAGCCCTTACACAATGCCCAAAGGTCAAAACACTTATGAGATCCTCACTGGGACTGACTTGCTAATTATCAACTTCAATTTCATGCACTGTTTTTATCCATTTAGTGTCTAAAGAAAGACTTTCATGCTGTATTTAACAGAAAAATTCCAGTTCATGCTCACCAGCTCTTCAATCTATCTTCTTTTCCACAAGAGAAGAGATTAATTTTCTCAGGAGTCTGAGAGACCTCTCTGCTGAGCTGTAACATTCCCTGTTAGGTGCTATAGCAGCAAGAGTACACTGCATCTTTCACTGTTAAGGCTTTAAAACAGTTGGGTACTTCTACCTACTAAAACACATATGTGCCACAGAAAAAGATGAGAATGAGAGACCCAGGCCCAGATTTCTTCATCTAAGCCCTAAAATGCAGTGGGACACAGAAAGCGGGTGAAGTGGCATGCAGTCCCTGCGGTGGTCAGTAGTGACAGATGACAAAGGAGAATGAATGTCTTCTGGAGGTCTCTCACTCTCCACAGCCATTGTGGAGAGTGTAAGTTGCTGTGTTTTTAAGTGACATGCCAAATTTAGGCAACTGAACTAGGTGTCAGAGGCAAGTTGGTAAATCATGCAAGGACAAGAGACAGTATTAGGAGTCTAGTGCATCCCCACCCCATAAATTACACCAGAATTTCATCAGGTTTGCTTCTTTGAAGGGTGTCTTCTCAGGACCATGCATATGACAGGACAGACTGTTTAATTCTGAGTATGTAGACATTTTAGCCCTGTTTCCTGGGTGCACTGAGGAGAGGGAACTGATTCCCTGCAGCACTCCGGTGGATGTGGCCAAGAAAGATTCTGGGTAACCACTATCTGGCAGCAATCACCATCTAGGCTTGTGACCCTGATTTTCCTCCATTATGTCATTAGGATGATTATTTTTCCCCCATTCTGCCCGAAGACACATTTCAGATCCAATCTGTCCCAGCTGAAACAGCTCAGCTTGGTCTGACAAAAAACAGCCAGAGGATTTCATTACACTGGATGTTTAACTCTGATGTTGAGTATCTGAATGAACCCTTTCTTTCTCTTTATGTCTGCAAACATAATACAACCTCATTAATACTATCCTCCTCTACCTCCTCACTGCAGAAGGAGCCCTTGCCAACAGCATTATCATCCGACAGTGGGAAAACCTCCATGTGATTTCTCTCAATCAAGAATATGAAGGGGCAGAGACACTCCTTCCACTCCCAAGAGCGCTAGTGCATTCAGAGGCTGAGACCTCTCAGTGTCAGTGTGGCATGGAGCTAGGCTTGGAAGAGCTTGGAGCTGGGTTGTGTCTGTACATATGGCACAGTGATGCCACCTCTTTCTGGTGGGTGGTTTTTACTGAGTGTTTTTCCCAAGGAAACTTCCAACAGAAAGGTTTTGGTCCTTTCTGTCCCTCGCTGTGGAGAAAAGGGTCATGCAGCACAGAGAGATGAATTAGTTCAGTATCAAAGCCTCTGTGGTTTCTTATTTTTTTAACCAAACCTCCAGACTTTGGAGGCTTTAGTAAATCCTCCTATTTCAGAATCATTTCAAAGCAAAAGAGTCCTAGGGCTTACCTATGACCTAACTGCTCAAAAGTGCAATATTATTTCCCTTCAAATTCAGACTAAACAGTTTCAAGCCTCTGGAGAATTTACCTAAACTTTGCCAGGTTCTGGATTAATCACATTAAAAAAAGGTAAATAATTTTTACTAAAATGTCTGCCCATCCTGGTGCCTGAAAGAGAGGTGTTACCAGAGGCAGCTAAAAGCAGAGACATAATTGCCTAGGGGTAGTACCCCTTGACACGCCACAAAGCACCTTTCCCCTCCCCAACACTGTTTGAGGGTTTATTGCACTCTCATTTTCTGTGTATAATTGCACTCTCATTTTCTGTGTATACTACTGGGGAATAAAGGATGAAGGAGAGGCAAAGTGTGATGAACTGCTCCTGAAGACGATAGCTGAAAACTTCAGTCTGCTGCAGCCCACCTTCCACCCAGACCTGCAGCAAGGGTTAACAAAATCAGAGTCGAGCACACCAGTCCTTTGGAGTGGAGTGGGTGTGTTGCTGCCGTTCAGCAGCTGTGGCCCATGAAAGAAAGGTTTTCAGCTTTAACTGCAACAACAAAAAAAAAACCACCCTCCCCTACAAAGAAAACACAGAAGCAAAAAGGTGAGAGCTTAAACTCTGACACCAGTGACTTCTAGCCATGTCTCAATAAGCAAGGCAGATTGTCTGGCCAGCATACTATTCAGAGGTGATATCAAGTATTGATTTATTTCCAAGAAACCTTAATTACATTGTTCAAAGTCTTGAAAAAGAAGGCTAGTCTTGGAGTTATCAACAATCTGAGACCAGGCAGTAGATAACAAAACCCATCAGTGATTCTGAGCGTTTTAATACACTTCTTGATGTGTTTCTCAGAAAAAAGAAAAAGAAAAAAAAAAAAAAAAAACCAAAACCAAAAAGCAAACCCAGAAAACAATTATCACCAGATATGCTCTTTTAATCTAACTAACAAACACTGTCTGTTGGCATCAACTTGTTCCATTACCTCCTCACATTGTTGAGGCTTTATTTTTCACTTATCTGAACAGATGAGCAGATAACCTCCACTTCCAGAACATCCTTTGGATTTTTATGTTATTTTGAATTAGTGATGCAAATCTAATTTTGCTGAAACAGACCTGGACTCCATTACTGAAGGAGCACTTTCTATTTGGATTAACAAGGCTGCATTGTGTCACTGCCTGATGTAAGGTGCAGAAGTGCCCAATTTATCAGAATATTAAACGTGAGAGCCTGTTGTGGTTTCTCTCTAGCCTACAGAATGTACATTTGCAGGTCTGCAGCTGAACTCCCTTCATCAAACACCTCATTACCTTGGCAAAGTGAAGGGAAATAGCAACTTAAATACTTCAGGAATATACTGGTTATACATTAACCCATGAGTCTGTAGCCATAGAAATCAGACAAGCACCACAGCATATCTTTCGTTTAATAGAAAATCAAACCAGAAAAAATATAGTCCTGTCGAGTTGGGGATGTTGCTCCTGACAGAAATGAGTGTAAGGCAGGAGGAAAGGTTTTGGTAAGAAATTCAGCCGATATCTGTACTAGGGTACCTGGAAGCATTTTTGAGGTGTGTGCTCCCACTCTGTGTTCAAATGAGACATGGGCATGTGCCACCCACCCATTCCAGAGTCTGGTGTCCCCAGTGGGTGTGTGGGCTCGACAAATGCTCTGGCATAGTCTGAAAAAGTCTCCCATATGCACTTTCAAGAGAATAAGATCCCACAGTATCCCACACACTATCCCACTGGCCAATCTAAACAGAGACCAAGAAATCAAGGTTTTCTTTCTGGCTGAGTAAAAAGCTTTCTGAGTGACCTTGTAGAGTTACTTGTTTCTTGTATCTGCTCTATCTTATATAAATCAACGTGGATAATTTCTACCCACTTAACAAGCATGTTTGAGATGGAACAAACAGTGGAAATTACAGATGGATACTCCAATAGGAGGAAGCACCTAATTGGAGTCTTGCAAACCAACATCTCATCCCTTGAGTCTCTGTCTATTTACAGTGGGATTGCCAAAGAGAGAAATAAATTGCAAAGTAACTCTGTGCAGTGGGGAAAATCCCCTTGGCACAGGGTGACAAGGAACAGGATACAGGTCTATTGAGGCTTCAGAACTGATGTTTTGGCTGTAAACCCCTCTTCTTCTTCAGAGCAATTATTACACAGAAATTCTGCACATTTCAAAACAGAAAATGCTCCCAGATTCATCTGGAAAGCCTTTGTCATTGTTAACATTTTAGCTGTGACCAACAGGGAATGGTTGCCAAGAATCAGCTGAGCAGCTGCCCCACTGAATGAAGAAGCTGTATAGGATGGCAAACTTAATTTGTGGGTCATATGCTGTAAAGTTCTGCTGTGTTCAGGATTAATATATCTGCCACAGTGCATAGGAAATAATGCAGTGGACTGCTGTGTACAAACCCAGAGCTGTTATGCAAGACTTACTTTTCCAGAGAACTGTAAACTTCAGTGAACTGTGTATTTTCTCTGTCTGTTGTTGTTTATGTACCTATTGATTTATCTACCCATCCATCCACCCAAAAGTAACTCACAGCTAGAGACTTCTCAAACGCTGCATATGTGTTCCCATGTCCCTATTTTCATTCTCTCTGAAGTTATTATTCTAGCAGTTCACAAAACTCTTTGTCAGTCTCCATAAAGTAAAGAACTTAATTATGCAGAACAGACAGTTATTTGTTAGTAGCACCCTGCACCCTACCCCGGTTATGAAGATGGCCAAAAATTGCCAGCAACTCACTTTTGAGGTAAAGTTTGCAACATAAACTGTGAATTTTTATTTCACTGGAAGGAAAGTCACTGCATTTTCAGAATGTATCTTCATTTGGATGTACTGCTAATCACCCACATATAACTAAAGGGGAGTGCTACTACGGAAATCATATGGAACTATAAACAACAGGAAGGAAAATGATCTTGTTACAGAAATGATGGGAATAGGTATAGTTCAAGGCCCTTCGTTGCTTTTAGTCTGCCTTACAGCAGACTCTACAAGGATGCAAGGAGCAGAGGGGATCCTCAAAGATACCCAAATCCCACTTTAAATCCCTTAGAAATTCCTTATCAGTGCAGAAACATTTGAGCATCCCAGGAAGTCCTGCCTACGACAGTGAGCTTTGAAGACCTGACCTTGAGAGTCCTTGGCCCTGATCCTTAGACACATGTAACTCCCATTGAAATGGGACTAAATGGGAGTTAGTGAGGAGATAAAGTGAACCACTGGTGTCAGTTCCTCATCTTTACTCTCTAACTCAAAAAGATATGGGGACATAAAATAGGGGCACTACGAATCACAAACCACTATGTGAGATCAACATGGGAGGCCAAACCTACGGCAGGAAGATCTAAACATGCATCACTCAGAGACAGTGAGAAATAAAATACTTTTGATCTTTGAAGATACTATATGCTCATACACTTGCATGAAAGAGTGTCTTAAAGAGGGTGAAATTAGTTTAATGATATCCCTAAACTGGATCTGGGCAGGTGCAAGTGGCAAGTTGTATTTCAAGTGCTTCAGATTTTAAAAATAATATCTTTTTGGAATTTGTGATTATCCTGAGAAAATTAACTCAGTTGGCATCCTGGCAGATCCAGCTTGACTTGAGTAAAAGCTAGTGATTGTGGAGGCTGAAAAAAGCAGTTAGTAATTTCTGCTTGAAGAAAGGAGCCCATGGAAAGATGCGATCTTTTCTGGTAGCAGCTAAAGATGCATGTGATCCTTAGCCAGGCTTAATCTGTCTGTGTGGGGCTTTTCCCTCAAGACTAGTTTGTATTATGCAGAATTGACTGTGAGCTGGCTCCTCTTCTTTCTTGTACCTGGTGTGATTTCCATTTGTACCTACCCTGGGTAGAAGTATGACACTATCCAAGCAGCAGCACAGCTTTTCTTCACTCATTTGCTCTAAATGAAAATAACTGTATGAAATAAAAATTCAGAAGTGTTAGGCCATATATCACGTTCTATACCCAGTCTTTAGGCTCTAAAGAATAAAAATAATTATGTTTGCTGAAACCATGACTCTTATCTCAAATGCCCAAGATCAATTTCTCTGTTCCTTTCCTTCTTCCTCTACAGCCTTTTGGCCTGAACTGCCCGAAATGTTTCTTATCTGTATTCCTAAAATGGACCGCATCTCCTTCCTGCCTCCTCTTTCTCACAAGCACTTGAACAGCCATCCTACTCCACGGCAGAAAGCCCCAGAGGGCTCTGGTCTCATGATGATTGGCAGGAAGATCATGTTCTTTAATTTCTGGTCTGAATTCCCTGCTGACCCTGCTTTGACGATCTCTTGAGGTTCTTTCCAACTTGAATGGTTCTTCGAGACAATGATTCATGTACTACAAGGGGAAGCCCTGAGTCACTGACCAGCCTGTCTGCAGGGAAGCAGTCACTTCACAGGCTGGCATGTGCAAGCAGGTCATTGCACGCAGAAATCCCAGGCAGAGGCACAGCTGCCTAAAGTCTGCCCTTTGGAAAGACAATAGTGTCAGCCCTAAGAGAAGTGTTGCTTGGCACCTTGTTCTTAAAACACTGGGAGAGCTTCCTCCATTGCAGTCTTGGAAGAGCTGCAAGGTGGAAAGACATACAGGACTTCTCTGAAGTCAGATAGATGTGGGTTTTACTGCAATGCAAAAGTCTGGGAGTTGTAGTGGGTGCGGTAGCATGCATGCTAGAAAAGTGGCTGAGGGAAATGGTCCCCTTGTAAACACTCATAATGTCCCTGTGTCCAAAGCAGTCAGGAACACATGCACAGAAACCACTTACACTGTGGAAAGGAAAACAAATAGCCTCAGGGCTTGCTTTCATACCGTTTAGAAGCAGGCTTCCTGTGTGATAAACTACTGGGGAGTTCATGGTTTGATCCTGACTTCCTCCAGGTTCCCAGGGCCTTCAGTGGTGATTTCAGAAGGGACCAGCTCCTCTGTCATGGCCCAGGTGCCTATGTTTGCATTACATTAATTAATTACATTCAGCACCAAGACATTTTTCAATCACCTGTTCTGATGATGATATAAATATTAAGTCAGAAGTGGAAGAGCACCAAATTAACTAAGTGGTTCCCTTCATTTGAGTATGATCTGTGATTCCCACTCCTGTGAGAAAACATGGCATTTGGCAGAAGACTAAGAAAGAAGGTTATATCAAGTCATTTGCTAAAATCCTTTTAAACTCCTGTTAAGATTTTGAACCGAGAAGCCTATTTAAATTCATCCCATTTCACCCATTGCTAATTTTATTTATGCTGCGATACTTTCAAATAATATTTAACTGGCATGCAAGCAATAGATGTGCAGATGGTAGGTGGGTAGAAGCATAATGTATGACCCAGAGAAAGCTATAAGCTAACTTTACCAGTTGTAAATGATGCCCTGTGTTTCAGACCTTTGACACTTCAAACTTCAGTTAACATATATGATGACTTAGCCCACAAACAGATTCCACCCTGAAACAAAGCATTTCCTTGATTAAAGGGTTTCTTAAGGAAATATTTAATGTATCATGTAGCAGTAAAATCCTTTTACTTAGCAAATAATTCCAGATTTCCAAAACTGCTCCAAACCAAGGTTGCACTGGCAATCCCATATCATAGGAATCACATTTCTGCTTTTTAAACTAGTTTTTTAAAAAGTTATAATAAAATATTGGAAATGCAAGCACTGTGTACAATAAAAATATTCAAGCCTTTCTTGGAAAAATAAAAATACTGTATAGGTAGCTAGACATATTTTCAGGTATGTGGATGCATGCCATTATTTCATGGAAACCAGGATATGCAGCAGAGGAAGGGATCTGAAGACATTTTCTGGGCTAGGTGTTCCCAGACTGTGGGACATTTATCACTGATGATATATAAAGCCAGCTCTAGGATGTTCCTGAAGGCAGCTCACCTATTTCTTGAGATAAACCGATCTGTGTAGACAATTGCAACAAAACCAGTAAATAATGCTGAAAAAAAATGAGCAAAAAGATACTCAAATCATACTCAAATGAAGGGAACAACTTAGTTAATTTGGTGCTCTTCTGTTTCTGACTTTTTATACCAGGAGTGTAGGAAAGTGGTGAGAAACTAGAGAGGATGGCACTGGAAACTTAATTTGATTTGTGTGGGTATATGTCCTGTGAGGAGGATAAAAGACCAGAGGCCACTCTCTTGCTAATGACACTGTTGTGACACCAGCAAACTCACCCAAAAATCTCTTAGGAGACTGGTCACTAACCAGTTGTTAGAAAACTCAGTGAAGGTGATTGCTGTATTACTTCAGCCTTTTTCTTTCCAGTACATTTCCTGCTGATGCCCTATTTCTTAGAGCCTGAAGTAGAAAAGTGTGATGCAGGGGATTCAAGACCCTGCCTAGATTGCCTCAATTTTCCTGGCTCTGCTCACACGTCTGTGAGCAATTGCACGTGGCTGATCTGGTCTCTGTGCAACGACAGAAATGGAGGTCTCCTGTCCAGCCCATGTCAAGGGTCTCCCCTGCTCTCCCTCTTCTCTGCTCCAGGTTTCTGTGGGATTTGCTTCAGTCGTGTCACTGGAATCAACGCCTGCCCTTCTCAGGGCTGGAAAATGCTCAGGTCAGTGTGCTCCCCAGAGGTCCCCCAGTTTACATCTGGGCATAGTGATATTTAAATGCTATATTATGTGAAACAGCAGCTCTGTGCAGTGCCTCTGCTTGTGGAGGAGGAACCAGACAGAGTGACAACCTCAGTAAAGTCTTTACCATGGCTGTGCAACAGCAGCAGCAAGCCCAGGCCTTAGTGGGTGCATCAGGGAACTCATGGCATGTTACTTTTGCTCTCAGAAAGCTGTGAGATCTGATACATGTCTATGTAGAGGGACAGGACTAGTCTCCATAAAGATAGACACAGCAAGAGGTCAACTTGGTCCTCCAAAACAGTTACAAATGTTTTTTAACCACTGTCTCTTCTTCATTCTACTATTCTTGAATTTACAAACTTCTGATGTTATTTTCTGTTATTTTAGTCATCATATATGTCTATATTTTATTTGATCACTTAATAATGCATTTTTCTTTAAAGGAAACTATATTGATATCCAAGCCTGAGGACTAACTGAGGGGTTTTTCTGAATTTATTTTCTTTCAGTGGCTTCAGTCTCACTTCATCCTTTGTACTTCCTTTTCATTCTCCAACTCTGATGTTTTCAGTCATTTCTAATTTTTTGCCCTCTTAACATTTTGTGTTGCATTTATGCATACTGATCTGGAGTCCGCTGGCAGTACAGCTATATTTCTTAACTACTTTTTGCAGACTGTGTGATATTAGTTTATGAGCTGTAAACTGAAAGCTGCTGAACTACCCTCTTCTCTCTATTTTACTAACAGCAAAATTTGACTCATTTGCACCTGAGATTATGTGTGTTACAAAACACTGTTGGGAGCAGAGCTTGTCAGAAAAAGCCTGGGGAATCCAAAAATTATATGCAACAGGTGGTGTGTGTTAATTAAAAATGCTATTTCCAAACAGTTTTGGTGCCATGAAGGTTTTACCCTATTTACATAGTGCACCCATTATTTCACTCAGACCCACATGCTTTCAAAAATCCCCATTCACAGAAATCCAGGGATGGGAATGCAGAGACAGGTGCTGGGTGCTCCTTGAACCCAAGGGAGGTTGGTGACAACTCTCTCCGTGAGTCAGCCTTGCTGGAAATGATGGCCAGGCTCTTGCCTTGTCCTCCCTGTGACACAGCAATACAGGAGGCAGAAAAGCTAGCATCACTCATAAACCCCTGTTTGCTGTGCCCATCCTCAAGCAGCTGGCGGAGATGAGATTGCTCAGCTGCCAAATGGAAATGGGCCCAATGGCTTTCGTGCAGGCAGGCTTTACCTTGGCTATGTCCCTTTAAATCAAAGCATTTGCAATTCAGTAATAGCAAAGTATAGGTACAATGAAAGCCAGGAGTTCCTTTCAATATGGAAATGTTTCCCCAAGTGACTCAAATGAAATTTCATAAGAAGAAATCCATAGTTCCATGAAATTTATAGATGCATTATAAAAAAGAAGTATATTGCAGGTTACTTGATTTACTGTTGATTCTTTGGGCAGCACTCAGCAGAGTAAAGGAGGAATGTGATTTGGAAATACACTGGAGGGGATTCAGCAGTATGCTGGCAGCATCAAGTTTCATCCAATTTGAGGGGATTTTCACTCTCCTTGGATACTGTAACTAGCTGGGCTTACTATCAAATTACATTTTTGCTGGCTATCCTGTAAATCTGTGAACTAGTGAAAATAAATGCAAATATAGTGATTTTTGCCTCATTTGTGCTCCCATTAATTTTTCAGTTATTCTGACATAATTTGTTTCTCTTTTACTGTCTCTGTTTTTATGACTTGTGTATGGAGACCAAAGCTTCTATATTAAGGCAGGAAACACACAAGAACAGTCCATGGGGGAGTAATGAGAAGAGCAACATTATTTGGATTTCAAATTAAACCTTTTGTCTGTGATCGGTTACTGGATCTGTGTATGCATGTAGGTGAAGCTGGCATTAGGTGTTTGGACTAAAGTAAGGCTATGGGAGTTTTAAGTGTATCCTTTAAGTGTATCCTGGCCCTTGGTCAATACCTTATGTTTGCAACCAGCACACCCACACCTAGGAGCTACAATAGGTTCACATGTCCTGTGTGCTGAGCACAGCATCAGATGCAGGTTACACAATAGGTACTGCTGTCCCATATAGTGTAAACTGGCATTAAAGATACATGGGAGCCTGGGTGAGTCTTCCTGCCCATTGTGGTGAATGCATTCAAGAAAAGAAAAGAAAAAAAAAAAAAAGTACTTCTCATTCATGGAAGGTATCAGAAGGTAATCTGTGTGTGAAGAATGTGGATTAAGGATAAAAGGTCCTTAAGAACTGGTACTGTCCCAAGCTATGTCTACAAAAATGGTGCAGATACTGGAGTATTGGCTCTTTCTTTATTCCAGAGTGGATGGACTAGTGTTCTTTGTGAGCTTACCATCACATTAGTATGTATGTAAATGTCCACCAACCCAGAGCAGACTTGTATTGACTAGTCTGGGTAGAATAAGCAAGTGCCCATCTTCACTTTTCTGTCCAGACATGTCCTGCATTCATCCTTTCATCCAGCCAGAGATTTCTCCAACCCTTGCAAGACAAGCCAACCTCACAGAAGAGGCCGCAAGGACCACCATGTAACCAAGGCAGTATGTATCATTTCCCCCTGTTTTCTCTCCTCCTCCACTCTGCAAATTTTTAATAATGTTATTTCGCATAGCCACTTGGAACACCTTTCTGCCACATCCACAGCTATATTCATGGAGAGCAGATAAACTGGTGAGAAGGACATTGTTGGTGAAGAAGGTGTGGTTACAGGCTCACTATTCCTTGGATCTTTCTATCATTCCTTCTGTTTTCCCTTTCAACATTCAGGTTGGAAAATACTAGTGCTTTGGAGGCAACTGCAGCCACAGGAGTGCTGAGCATCTATTTTACCTCTACAGAGTTCCCTAATGAACCTCAGATTTACCTGAGCTCCCTGCTGGGAGAGTAAAAACGGATCTGTCTGTACTCCATATTCACTCAAAAACTGTCATGCAATGTCTTCTGCAGACAGAGAATGGGAGATAAATTGCACTTCAGAGTTTCAAAACAAATGATTAGCTGTGGCGGACAGGAGCATGTGAAGCATGTGAAGGCAAAGGACCAGGAAGGTTGTAAGAGATGGTGAGACCATGAAACCAGCAGCCTGCCTTTACTAGAGAGAACGGTTGGCTCCCACAGAACCAAAGGAGTCTTATCCGAGTAATTGCACACAGCCATGCTTGCTTAACATAGCATGCAAAAAACGTGCAAAAGCAAACCATGAAGCCTGCCACAGAGATATCAGTAAGCAGATGCTTGAAAAAGCTGGGTGCTTGTTAATGTTTAACGAGCGAGTCCTCATTTGACTCAGTGGTGTTGAGCTTTATTTATCTAATCCCTAAATTCACCAAGGGAAAAAAAACCTCTCTTTATTAGCCTATGATAAATAAGTAAAGAGGAGGACCTGGAAGAATCTTGCTGAATTTATTGTTTAATAGTAAAGGATCCTATTCTACACAGCCTTTCCTTTATGAGATGAAGCAATATTTTAGAGTGATTCAAGTAAATATTCTTACCTCGAATATGATGATGAAAGAGGTAAAATTTGTCTATCCTGGGGTTTGCAACTGGATTTGAGAACTGTCTTCAAATTACTATTTCTGCCAAACTCATCTGTAGTGAAACCCAGGAACAACTGAGGAGGCACTGTTTTGATCCAGAGTTAGTTTAATTTTAGACAGGGACTCATAGTTCAAATCTAAGGCCAAACCGTGCCTTAATGGAATATTGCTGTGGCAAAGTTTTAGCTTTTCTCGCTACTTTTTAGCAATCAGACTTCTGTCCTATTCTGTAGAAAATATAGACTTATCCCTTCTACTAAAATTAATTTGTGTAGAATTCTATTGGTTTGTTCTCGCAACTTAGGCAGCAGAGCAAAGATTTTCTCTATGTGAGATGACGCCAAAATCCTAGCTGACCAAAGAGTTTCTTCCAAACCATCAGACAATGAGTCTTAACTAAGTCTACTGGAGTAGGATCCAAAGGGTCATATTCAGGGCTCAGATTTTAGGGTTTATTTGAAGTCTCACTTTCATGGACCAGCTCAGGCAGAGCAAGCATCACAGCTGCTCATAGCCATGTTTCATGAAACCCATGTCAAAAGCGGGACCACAAATGGTCTTGCCTGGGAGCAGTCTGTGCTGCAGGATATGATCCCTGTTAAGCAGGGTGAAGAAATCTCTCGACTGTCAGAGGGAGAATCCTCCATTCCTGGTATCTGTTTTAACAGGGGTTTATAAAAGCTGTTGCACTCAACAAAGCCAGGAGTGCTATTTTTAGGCTATGGCACTAGGATTTCTGCTAGGTCTGTTTAACACAGAACAGTCATTTCCTTTAAAAGTCTGTGCATGGTTTTACAATCTGACTGCCCATCCATACCTCAGCTAATGTTTTGGGTTTTTTTTTCAGATCCTGACTTTCATCTTTTCTGGTTGCCATGGTGATAGCAATACAAACACCTCCAAAGGATGAGCTACTTTCCTTGGAAGAAGAACGTCTTACTGTATGCACCAGGACTGCAGAAATATTTAATGTAATTTTGACCACATGGTAAGCTAGTTTGGTGGGTCATAAAGCAGAAAACACCATCCAGGGCCAAGGTCATGTCAGCTCCATTGAGGGAATATTTTATTTTATGCTCTTCCATTCTGAAGACCACATTTTGTTTCTCACTCAGGCCAAATCAGGAGTATAACTTAAGAAGAGTATTTTTCAACCTAAATATCTATTTATAGATTAAGTGGAATATTTACTGCCAAAAGAAATTTCTCCTCAGATTCAGGTCTGATTATATGCTTTCAGAAACATGTTCTAGCCCTTCATCCTCCTGTTCATAGTGTTTTTCACACAGGAGGGTGGACAAAATATCTCAGCACCTCTGCAGAGGACTGATAGCTCATGGCACACACTGTAAATGCTGTTCCACATCCGATGAAATTGGGAGACACTGTGCAAAGAGCTTGATCAATCTGTAGATAGGAGATGAGTGCCAGAGACCAGAGAGGGTCCCTGCATGGACCACATGGAACCCAGTCCTGTGCTGAGACTGCTTATACACAACAATTTGACAGCAAACATCGTACAAAACACTGTTATCCAGAGCAGCTCTATCATGATCAACAAATATCTTGCAGTGCCACTGGCTGGGAATAGCATGTCAGTACTGGATATTGGATGGTATGTAGCAAACTTCTCACCCCTGGAGTCTTTGCAGGGTTAAAAAATCTCAAACTCTGCTTGGGGGTGGGTTTCTTCTGGAGCATTACATTCCTGCGTGAGGGAATTGTTGGACTATAGTTGTACCTGGGGGAAAAAAAAAAAAAAAGCTCACTACAAATAAATATTCAGGTTGGAGCCAGGAGAAAAATCCTTGCAATATGAAGAGAGGCAGCCTCACAATTGTAATTTAGAGTTAGATCAAGAATGCTATAACTTCTCTTTTTCAGTGTGCAAAGAGTTAAAGCTATATGCTTTCAAATGTCCCCAGCTTCAGTCTCCTCCTCCCACTCTGGGTCCCTGCCTTATATTCTGGCACCTCAACTGGTGATGAAGACTCCGAAGGAAAACAGAAAGAGCAATATTATTAGCACTTGGAAAATATAAGAATAAACTTTGTTCCCTTAGGGAATCACTTGAGTGACACAGTGGAAAAAGCCCGGGGGCATGTCTTCCTGCACTCTCTGACTCCACCACCAGTGCAAAGGCCCCTGGGCTTCCAGTGGAATTAAGTCTAAATTTCGTGTTGCACAAGCAGGGCACATCTTAAAGAGATCTTTCTTAGGCATGACAATGTCCCACAACTGCCTGGTGCTGTTCAGTAATAAGGAATTAAGTTCACCCTATGCCCAGTTTGGCAGCAAATATTCTTCAACTATCTTTGCAGTTCTGAGATTTATAATTTTATAATACATTCTAAAAAAAACCCCAAAAACCTAATAAATGCCATATTTTATTCAATATCATCTACTATAAGATAGAAGAAAAACCTGAAACAACATTCTTGGATATATATACATGCAAGCATAGACTGTGAATTACCAATACGTTTGCATTCTGTATTACTTTGAGGCAGATATATAAGGTAAAAATGAACACACTACTCAAAGGTTTAGAATGTTTTGAAAATAACTCTAAAGGTAGCTCCAAGAAGGTTTCAGTTTGGCATTGAAGTACTTGTAAATCTTCTTATATATTTGTGAAAATGGCAGTTAAGGTAGATTTTTTAAATTTACTTGGCAAAAATTTTAATAGCAGCAGCTGTCCAAACATGCTGCAAGACCCCTTTATACAAATATACAACATCTACTGAATTTTTGGATTGGTATTTTATTTACAAGCAAATCTAGTTGCTCTTGTACTCCCACCACATATTGCATTTTACAGACAGTTGGGTTTTTTGTTTTAAAGAGCTTTTGGGGTTTCTGAGAGGCAGAATGGCAAGACTGAAGTAGAAAAGAGAAAAATTGACGTGCCAGTGCTTAACACAGCAGTTTTGTAATTACCATGAGTTCACTGCTTTTTAAAGATCCACGAGAAAACTAATGCAGAGTGCGTAGCAGTTCAGGGCAGAGAAGTAACTGATTTTGTATGCATGCAAATATTTGAGAGCTGTGTTACAGCAGTACAGCTGGTGACTGTCCCCAGTTTAACCACACCAAAGCCCATCTTCACCATCTATCCCTGCTCCTCATCAGCTCTCACGGCCCCAGAGCCAGGGCATCGCAGTGACATGGCACCGAGACAGCCTGCACAGTGGCTCCTGCTGCATGCTCATTCCTGGTACAGACCGCATTTCCCCTTCTCTGGGCAGCCTTCCTTTGCCACACATAGCCACTAATCTGGGGGAGGTGACAGCATCCAAACCATCGGCACACCGTCTTTGATGGGGTCCTGAACCTTAGCTTTGACAATGGGGAACACAAGGTACTGGCAGGTTGGGGGTAACTAACTCCAATGATATTTAGACCTATTTAGGAGTTATAACATCTTTGTGAGCCTTCCAGGACAGAGAGGAGCTTTATCTAATCAGTGCTTGAAAAAGGCCTTGTGACATAGCTGGATGAATACAAGTTGTTGCTTAGACGATGCCCATCACACTGCTGCTGGGATATACTGAAGCAAGTCAGACTATCATTGTCTCAGAAGTACTGTAGTACCAATGCTGGGTAGAAAGGGGTTCAGACTGTTCTGTGAAATTCACTCTGGGAATCAGCTACTTTTGACACATAAAGCTGATCAAAATATTTCCCTCTGATATTCACATTTCTGTTTCTCACACAAATGCTTGCTTTGGCAGAATGTTTTTCAGACCTTAGATTTTCATCTCAGTAAGATGTATGAACGTGATAGGAACATTTTGTACCTCTTGAGATAAGCAATGACCAACACCAGTCATACTGCAAATAGGCACCATGCAAAAATCCCTACTACCACTCTGGTGCTGTTATTGGCTCCTCGAATTCTTACAACCTCTTTATTATCCAGTCATGCCATGCATCATCTTCACTATTCAGCTGTACCATGCAAACGTTTTGCTATCCAATCATATCATTCAACCTTTCTGCTGCTCTAGCCCAGGTCCTCAATAATTGCCATACTAGGGAATCTTCCAGAGATGAGAAGGGCTGCAGACAAGACCGAGAGCCAGTTGGCTACCCTGGGAGTTTTATGGAAAGGGACAGGATGGGTAAGTGACTGTGTCCTTTCACAGATAAAGGCCTTTAGGTTCTCATGATATGACCCTTTGGCAGTAGCACTTTAGTGTATATCCAACATCCCTCCCTCATACAGCAGTCCTTGTGTCTCCCAGCTGGAATCTTTCACAGACCATTGTACAACGGTCTGGGGAAACACCCAAGATCTCTTTTTAGGAGGGCGGGTTGGTGTAGAGCTATTCCTAAAAAACAGGGCCCACACTCAGCCATCTCCCAGGGGATCTATGGAGTGAGATGAGGCTTGAAAGAGACTCTGGGTCTTGGACAATTGTAATAAGAAAATAACCAGTCTATTGCCCTATTTTCTGAGGGGCTCCACTGGATCAGCAAGACCACATCCAACTATTCCAATAGCTACTAAAAAAATAACTGCATTAGAAATAACAGAAAAAAAAAAAACTTAAATAGGGAAAGGGGGAAGCAAAAATGCTTCCAGAAAAAAACAGAAAGAGAACAAAGCAGAAAACTCTGAAAAGAGAAGATGAAACAAGTGAACCAGAGTCATACAAACATCACTATTAGTCAGTCTGTTGCTGAGAAACTGAGAATATGTCTGGTCTAACTCCCACTAGACATGAGTAGTGGGTTTCACAGGAGGAATGAAAGCTCAGTAAGAAGCAGCATTAGATTTAAGAGCGAATTGTCTCCTAAAATGTCATTTTGCCCCCATCCCACCTCATTTCCCACACTGTCACCCAAAGTTTTTCTTATATGAAAGCAAAAGCTGTCTGAATACCATCAAGTAGTCATCTTGGTGGCATCTGAGCATGCACTAAATGTAAACCTGCACATACTTTTCTTATCCATGGAGTCTACTCAACACTTTCAAGGAAATAAAGAGATTTACAGATTAGACATCCATGTATGTGCCCACACAGGTAGCCTGGCATTCCTTCTCAGCCCAGTCTTGGCTCAGACACCTTGGAGAACAGCACTGAGGTAACCATAGTGATAGGTGCCTTAAAATTATTATAGTCATGATCATTTAAAACAAACAGCTGCGTAAGTCTGGCCTAATCCTACTGAAATCCTCCCAAGTCTGGCAACCTAAAAATAGAAAAACAACAACAAAAAAGAACAAATAAACAAAAAAAAGCCATCCACCTACTCAAAATTGGTTCTGCCTCAATGACAGGAGAATTTGTGCTTTGCAGCTAGATCTAAATTCTGCTTCTTCAGGAGACAGGGCCTTTGTGTCACAAGTTCATTGTTATATTTTTAGACCCAGACACTGAAAGGTGGGGCCCGAATATAAACCTCATTGTACTCTGGCAGCAAACAGGAAGCAAATGATACCTTATAGAGGTCAAGCTCAATTCGAGTTCTCTGGAGGGCTGGAGTCTGTCCGTTTGTTTGTTTTGTTTTTCCCAGACATTATAGTTTTCTCATTACCTTCCTTCAGAGGAAGTTTTTAATAGCTCTTCATGTGGATATTATGGTAGTCACAGTGTGAAGGGGTTTAAAGCTTTAAGTGACTCTCTGGAAGAGCATCAAGGTTGGGTTAAATAACCACTTTGCTATTATAACCTGGGTCTTCTGCTACTGCAAGCCTGAAGTCATCCTTTGTGGGTCAAGATGTCAATATCCACAGCTGCACTTTGCTTTTGAGAAAGGTGCTTGCATGCCTGTCAGCACTTGCTGTTATGAGTAAGACAGAGCCCTATGGCACAGAGACAAAAAAAGAGAGATCATGCAAGGTCAAGATCAGGCGTCTGTGTGCAGGACCAGCTCCTCCTGACAGCAGTACATGCCACTGGCTGTCTAAAGAGTTGTGTTTGTGAGAGGATAGTTTGTTTTCCTGTAATCGTAGGATCCCACCAGGATCCATCCCCTTTCCACCTCTCAGCTCCATCTATATTATTTCTTATGTCTGAGCATACAAGAGGAGTTTCAACTTCCCATGAGTGAAAAACAGCCATCATAATGAGCTGTTGATATGTTTGGAGTGCTACCTGCTACTATAATAGAAATGATTAACAGTGATGGATCATTTTCCACACCCACATAGATAATAGCATCTCTCCTGGGATGGCTGACAATCTAATTGTGGCAGAATGCAGGGAGGCCTGAAGCACATTTCATTAGTTGTTATTGACTAGGGTACTCTGTCTCATCCTTCAGGAAAAAAATAAATAAATTACAAAACCCACCTGACAGGAAAAAGGAAAAGCGTGTGCAGTGCTTTTTGGAAATCAGTACAGACATAATTAGGGATAACAATGTAGCAGCAAGTCCCTGCAATGAATCGGCATTCTCTTGATCCACTGCACACGACAACATATTTTCCCCAAGGGACATTTTTGGAGGTGCAAAAGTTCACCTGGAGCCTGGTAATTCACTTTGAGACAGGACTGTGATCACTTAATGGACTCTTCTTGTGCTGGCTGCTATGGTAACTGCTGCATCATGCTCTCCATAGGCTTGTTTTTGGAGGAGAGTGTAAACTGTGAGAGCAAATCTCAGATGGATTTGTTACTGGAATCAAAGTCCCAGGGTGGATTTGCAAGTCTACACGTGGTCTTGGCCCACTGTGCTCTCCTTTTATGGGCATGTTTGCTCATTTGGTTTAATTTTAAACCCAGTCCTTCAGCACTGAGTGCTCAAAAACACTTCTTAAAACTGAAGTCTTTTGGGTTTGGGCTGGGTTAGACACATATGTAGGAAGTGTAAAAGGAAGAAAAAAACACAACAAAACAAAACAAAAAAAAGGCACAGAGAAAATCCTAAAAGATGAGACAAACAGAAAAGAGATTAGGTTAAAACACTGAACCCATCTGGCCTGATTGTCAAGCTCAAAGTCTGCAGAAGCAAAGCCCTCTCCCAAAACAAGGAAAGAAAAGTTCTCAGGAGCTGGGAAAAAGAGCTACCAAGTCAACCAGATGTAACCAAAGCAGAGGTGAATAGGCATAGGCTCCACTGTCTGGAGCAATGATGCAGAGATCTGGGAGTGGAGATTTCTCATCCATCTCCCCACTGAGAGCTTTACCATGGAAGGTGACATTTGCCATCTCCTGGCTGATCTGTCTGCAGAGAGGAGCAAGTCTGGGTGTCAGGTCATGGGGCAGGAGGAAGGATCACAGCAAGTGGGAAGAGGGAAATTGCAGATAGAAAGAAAGGGAAAAAGACAATGGGGGGAGGGACAAGAGAAAGAGAAGAGGCAGAAAACTTAAGGTGGATTTCAGCAATCTACCAGAAGCTGGGAAACATGTTCCTGAAAAAGTATGGGTAAGTCTGGGCTAAGGTCAGACTGTGGGAGATAAGCGGGATAGAGGTAATAATAGCAGAGGATGCAGGTTCATGTCTGGGCAGGAAGCAGACTTGAGAGCTGGAAGGGGCCTCAAGAAATCAAGAAAGGCTATTCCTCTGCCCACAGCAGGACCCTCCCTGTCAGGGTCATTTCTCACAGATGCATGCCTGACCTGTTTTTAAAGATCTCCAGCAGCAGATGCTTCAGGACTTTCCCAGATCTTCTAGTAGTTCACCCTTCTCTTCATCAACATGTTTTTCTTACAGCTAGTGTTGAACACCCCTCATTCTTTCCCAGATGGATGAGAAGAACAAATTGATCATATCTTCTTTTCAGCAGTGTTTGAAGAGGATTGAGTCTATTTCCCTGTGTTCTTTTCTAGGATTTCTTAAAATATAATGCTGAAATATTCCAGCTGATGCCTTACCGATGAGTTTCAGAAGGATTATTTCATGCAAGCTATATTCATCTCAGGTGATTTCAGTATCATGCCACCCTGTTTTGTAACAACATAAGGTTCCTGACCCACGGTCAACTTGTGATCCACCATTACACTCATATATTCCTCTCCAAAACTTCTACCAACTGATTTTCTACCACTGCATAATCATATCATTGATTACTCTAGCCTGAGTACAGTCCATTTCGTACCTGCTGAATACCATTTAGATTTTTCTTTTCAGACCATTTCTTCAATTTAAGTAATTTTGAATATTAACTCTTTCCTTCAAAATATTTGCCATCACTTTAGGTTTATTGTATAGTCTTTCTAGTCTCTCATCTGTTTTGTTAATGAAAGTACTGAACAGACATGATTCAAGACAGACCTTTCTAAAGCTCTATTGAATCCTTCCACTTTAACATGGATCAAAGGATCTTCTCCCTCGAAAAAATGCTGAAGAAGAGATAGGAGAATGAAGAATAAAGTGGGAGTAGGTCAGTTACGGTTAAAAATCTGTTGAGGGAGTTAAATACACGGGGAAACATACCATTGTGGGATACTACTCTTTAAAAACATAAGGTAAGATACAGAATTGAGTGAAAGGACTAAACCAAGCAGGCTGAAAATCAAGGGAGCCATAACTGACCTGGTGGGTTCCCAAAGGATTTGATAAAATCAGTGAATCAAATAACTTTTTAAAGAAATCGATACACCCATCAACAAAATACAGAACTTACATGTGGTGACTGTTAAATCAATCAAAAGCAAAACACTGTGAAAGAACAGACAGACAGGTGGTGATGGACCAGTCCTACAATCAAATCAGAGAGAACTGGCAAGTGCTGAAGCAGCACTTCATGCAGTACTGGCTTACACTGTTCTCACTGCCTGCATCTTCAAACCACTCCATTTACATCCACAGGACAAGCCCACAGAGAAGGCAACATGGTATGAGTAAGTATCCAGTGGAGCAGAGAGTAGGACTGAAAGTCATCTGGTATTAGCCATCAGCAAAAAATTATTGAGACCTGCTTTTCTCCTTGCTGCTGCATCTCTGCAATCTGCCATGTGTAAAAGTGGGGCTTTTGGAACAGGATCAGTGTTCATAGCCCTGAGGAAGACAGGCAATGGAGAGATAGGGTGGTATATCTCACGTTGCCCTCCCCTGCTGTCCCTTTCCCATCTGAGGCTGTCAGGTCCTGGGTTTGCTGAGGTTTTGAACACCAGGCCTCAGCTACACTGCGGTATCTGGGATGTCCTGACTGTCCTCATCACATGGTGTGATCTATTCAGGCTTTCCTCCCTCTGTCCTGTATGATGACTTCTGAGGTGGCAAGAGCAGCCCGGTGTGAGTGGCAGGGCTGGAGGCCTGGCAGAGATGGACCACCATAATGAGGTCTCCCTGGGGTGTGTCACCACATCTGTCACTGGGAGGGTGTAATGACAGGTCACCAGTCAGGCATTAATGTCATATGTGGGGAAATGACCATCCTAGTGTTGCTGGTAACATGCACCTGCTCCTGATTGTCTCAAAATATGTGATAACTCATCAAGGACAGACCTCAACAACTTGGGGTTGGCCCCATGCCATGCTCACTGATGGCGATTCACATGTTGAGCTCCTCTTGCTCTCTATGCACATGGGTCTTGTTCTGATGCACATTACCCAAAATAGAAAGTCCTCTTTAGCAACATGGTTGTCTCTGCAGTCACATTTGGGCCTCACTCAGCTTAGCTTCTCCTTGGAGACACAGAACTCCTCTTCCTCAGACTACAGGTGCTGCCATCATCCCAGGAAGCTTCCAGCTGTACAGAGGAGGCAAGCTGTGATCACACTGTCTTCCCATCTATTTTGCCAGTTGGCAGCTCTTTCCAGGTGTCACTGGCAATGGTTTTGCTGCCATGTGGTCCCTCCATGGAAGCTCTCCTGGTAGGGAGTGCAAAAGGTGGTACACCCTCTCAGCACGAGAACAATGCTGAGCAGGCATCTTCTGTGGTAGTGGGAGATATCACCCTCATGTTGCAGTTCTTCAGGGACTCTGACGATTTACATCCTTCCAGATGAACATACGGAAAGGGACACCCTCACTCTGGATTATGTTGGCAACTATCCACCACCAAAAAGAAATCCTGTACCTGTTGTTTCAGAGACCTTGAACTTTTTATCTTCTACTGTCCTCCAAAATAAAGACTGTATATAATTATGCAAGCAAACAAGGCCTAGGCTTTTTCAGCCTGTGTTTTATGATTTTATGCATGAGGTATACTTTACTGTACAAAAAAACCCCCAGATAAATTAGCCAGAAGCATCCATTTTTCAAGATACCTGGGAGTTTTCTGTGAAAGAAATATGAGCCTGAAGCCATCTGTTATTTCCTGTGAAGTATCTCCCCTGTCTGACGGGGCTGACTGCTGCAGTTCTTGCTTCCTTTACACATGCAGAGAAAAAAAAGGCAGCTCATGGCCACCCGCACTTTCAGCTCTGTTTACTGATCTCCACAGTTTCCTCATGAGACTCTGCCAGAAAGGCAGTTTAGCTGACTACAGGCAGTTCTCATTAATCCTCCCTAGCTAAACAAGATGCAGAATGGAAAATTGCAAAGCAGGAAAGCCAGCAAATTGCATCAAAGCAACATTTTAGGAAACCTAAGCAAGACACTTTTTGCAGCACGCCCCCATTGATGAGCGGTTGTTTCTAACGAATTGCTTTTTACCAGTCCAAAGCACACACATTTGTATGCCTGTAAGGCCATTTGTAACATCTCTGGAAGAGCACTTCCTTCCTTCCGTGTCCCTGCTGCTTTTTGATAAAGTCTCCAGTGCATTCAAAACATCATTAATTAGCTGACTGAGGGCACTGACCCTTCTTCTTTCTGCCTTATTTAAATTGTTTGCATTTCAGAGGAGCTAATAAAAGGTAAGAGAGGCAATACTTTAAGCAGGAGTGAAGTTATGACATTGCTACTGCATTTCTTAATGCCTCCTCTGGGCTGCTCTTGTGTTCGAAAGCACAGCGAGAGGGATGGGAACCCCTTTTTTCCCCTCCATTCCCCTTAGCCAACACTACTAGGGCAGAAACCTTTACCTTGGCTGGTGAAGTGACTGGCTCATGGACCTGTTTGCGTACTTTATGGGTGAGATAACATAGGAAGAAGCACGTTGTGGCTGCTACATTGCACAAGCAGCCTAGAGGACAGGCTGGGGTTCTGCCCTGTGTGAGGTGGAGGAGCAAGAAGATCCTTGGCGGGTACCCCTGACACGGTCATGCTCCGCTGACTCCCATGGAGAGGGGTACTCTCCCCTTTGTGAAGCATGAGGTGCACAAGCTAGGGTATGTCTCCATTTCATGGAATCACAAGAGAATAGCTGAGATTGGCAGGGTGTCCTGCTCAGAGCAGGGTCAGCTGCAGGAAGTTTCTCAGGGATATGTCAAGTCAAGTTTTGAATATCTTCAAAGCTGGAGACACCACAACCTCTCTGGGCAACCTGTGTCAGCATTCAATCACCCTCACAGTAAAAAAGTTTATTATCTACAGGAATTTCCTGTATTTCAGTTTGTGCCCGTTGCCTCTTGTCCTGTCACTGGGCACCACTGAGAAGAGCCTGGCCCTGTCTTCTTTACTCTACCATCATGTATTTATGCATAAGGATAAGACCCCCCCAGAGCCTTCTCTCCTGTGGACTGAGCAGTCACAGCTCTCTCAGCCTTTCCTTGTATCAGAGATGCTCCAGTCCCTTCATCATCTTTGTGGCCTTTCACTCGACATTCCTAACAAGGCTTCTGGTGACTGGCAGTTCAGAGCTCTCTGTATTTTGCCTTCTGATCAGCTCCTCTTTTGCTATAACCACTCTGTCAGGCTGGAGGAGCCTGGCTGAAAATTGCTCATATGTTGATTCTGTATGAAAGGTCTTCCAGCCCATGCACATGACGTTTCCCTGACAGCATGCCAGAGTCAGATCACTTGACTTGCTTTTTGTTTTCCTTTCTCTGCCAAACTCACAGACTCAGCAGCCGCTGAAATATAACCTCCAAGGCATGAAGTCAGGTTTTTGGTAAAGACACAGAAATCAGTGTTCATTTCTTTATTCTTGTTTTGGCAAGTGACGTTACCCGTTGCTCATATCCCCTACTACCTGTCTCTACTGGCAGTATAACGAGCGAGGAGCTGGCTCCCTACATGTCTCGAAACTCATTCCTTTCTTGAGCTTAAGCATTACAATCACTGAGGCATCTAAAACAGGCAATTCTTGTAGATGGCTTCGAAAGAAGTGAGCAATCTTTCTATGCTTTATTTCAGTAGAGGCAACCATGCTTCCTTCTCCTTTATCTTTCTTGCTTCTTTTCAGAATGTAGTTTCTGCAGAGCATCTGTCTTCTACTCAGTGTAAAATATAATAATACAACATAATATAATTTAAAAGTAGTCATATGATAATAAGGGATATATACAGTATATTAGATATACATACTTACCTACATGCATACATACATACACACTATGCAGCAACAAAAATACAGGTTCTTTTTCCCTTGAGATATTGCTATTAGGGGCACCAGATTGACTTTTTCCTGAGTTTTCTTAAATGGAATTACCAAAACAGGCTTCTGAATTTGTTGCCTTTACAGAATAATGTTCATGAACCAGGGGCAGCTTCGGGACCTTCCAAACTTCCTGGAAGCCATATCTGCACTTGTTGCATCATCCATAAATGCAGGTGTGCAGGAAAAGGTGCAGGATGAAGTTGCACACTGCTGAAAGTCCAAACAGAGCCAGTCAGACTGATCTTTTAAGACGATGCAACTTCACGACATTTAGATTTTAAAGTTTTCAGGTTAAAAGGCTTGGTAATTTGGTAAATAGTGTAATAACCCTGTCAAACTCCGATGGATTTTCCAAAGCTTAGGAGAAATAGGGAAACCAGAATGGCTATTTCAAGTAGAAAGTAAATCCTTTACTAGCCAATCTTTCTGATGGGAAAGGAAATTATTATATAGATCTGGCCAGGGATGATCACATACTCAGTCAGAATAATTTCAGTGGGCAGAGACCCGCAAACCTACAGTGTGAAGGGACAGATGAAGACACCACCATGCCCGCTGGAAGGATTACAGTCCACTGCTTTATAGCTATATGCTGTTTGCCAACCCATCTGAAATTACAACATTTCTGTAATCCACGTAATATACTGAAGAGTTATTAAGTTTGAGTAAACCAAACAGCAGTGGGTGTGACAGTCGTGTGGTAAGTGCTTGACTCAGATGTCTACCACAGAACTTAAGTTTCTCATATATTTCTGTCCTTCTCAAAGAGGACAACAAGCAACGCTGGAACTTATTGGTCAAGGGCTCAGTGGGGCTGTGTCGGGATGACTAAACACTTGTCCTGGCTGTGGCATCAATCCCTGACTAGTCTCTCCATGCCTGAGGTTTCAGTCTTTCCAATTGCTTTGTTCTCAGGGATCGCTCACAGCAGGAGAAGAGTAATGTTTTTTCTGGAATAATTCCCCTAGATTTTAATTGATCCAAAATTTGGCTGAATGTGTTGTAAGTGATATAGCAATACAAAAACATGAGGAAAAGTGGGAAGTTGATTAAATTTGCTACAAACAACTGCTGTCTGCAGCCTGCGTGCGTTGACAGGATACGGCACATTTTCTCTCAGACAGATTGGATGCATCCTCTCATTCTACAGATCCAGGTCAATGAGTCTTGTAGCATAGTGACACACATGTTTAGTTGTTTTCAGCAGCTAGATCTTAGCTGTGATATTGGAAATGCTCAGATGACAGTACTATTATGTGGAGCCATATAAACAATGAACTTCATGAAGAAGTCCAGAGATCTTGGAGAGAGAGTGAAGCAGAGCACAAAGCCACTCTTGGATGTCCTGGTGCTTATAGACTGTGTCCGTTCAAGCATGTCAAAACCTCTTTTCCTGGGGTAACTGTTATTCTTTAAGCTCTCTGATATTACTTGTCTTTAATAATTAACTCCACTTATTGATATAGGTGTTTTGGACTATTTACTTTAAAAACTGCGGATTTTTCAGATGCTTCTTGGAATAACAGCTCTCTGCTCAGTAGAGTAGTTGGTAGTTTCCAATGGGCTCTGAGCTCTGACTGACTTTTCAGGGACATTTCGCCATACAAGTAGGAGCAGAATTTGTGTGGTATTTGTAGGCTCACCAGTCCCAATTTTACAGTATGAAGGTTTGTTGGTTGATACTCCCAAATCTGTGGCAGTAGGAGAAAATGCATAAACACAGCACTTGTTTTCTTGTGTATAGATGATGTGTTCAATAAAGTATGACCCAAATACAGCTGTTACAGTACACAAGCTAAGTACCCTAAAAGTAACTAAACCTCATTCTATTTTAGACCAAAAGAAATGTTTTTGAGACAAAGTAGTCTTTCCAAATGGAAATTGTCTTAACAAAAGATGTGTCCACTCTCTATAAACGTTGTCTGTGTTTTTGGATCATCACAGCTATAATAACTCTACTAATAAACCTTATTTTGTGTTGTAAACTCTGGTGAGAATTTAAACCTTGAATTGAGATTCAGAGCCTGGAGTGAGTTGAATGTTAGCTAACATAGGGAATGTCTCATAATGAACTAATGTCTATCAGTAACAGCAGTTACTGATGTATTCATATGATTAGCTGCAATCTGTGAGGAACTACCTTTCAATATGTAACTAGAAAGAGGATTTAAGTCTTTGTCTGTGGCTTGTCTTTGCTTTGCTGTTATGCTCTAAGGTTTTTGATTCTCCTCCCTCCTTACAAATACCAGCTAAAACAAGTCTTGCTTGGACAGTTGCATATTTCTTTGTAATGCCTTTCAGCACACAGCTGGGAATGATAGGGTTAAAAACCATCATTTGTGTGTGTGGAGCTATTATGCTCATTTATTTCTCAGTATTTTTTTATATTCTTAATGAGATATGAAGAAATACTAAAATAAGAAGCAAAACTGCTTGAATACATTCCCATCTTCAGGTCCCCCTAGACTCCTCCTGCAATATGGGAATGCAAAGAAGACACTGAGTCTGTACCATCAGACACCATTATGCTCTTCTGTTATGCAAGAAAATGATTACAAGGCATGTTCATAAGGAGATCATCATTATACAATTAAAGGGAAACTAAGCTGGTGTTTGGGAGCATTTAAGCTGCCATTAGAAACTGAAGCTCAAGCTAATATCATATTTCAGCAATGTTCTGACACAAGCCCTGAAGTAAATTGCCCTAAGTGAGTTTTGTCTGGATCTATATGCTGGGATATACAATAGAGCAGATTCCTGGCATTGCAAAGTTACAATGCTAATAAAATATGCAGAAAAAGAGTATCTCTGGAGCACAGATACTTCTATTTGAGCCTCTGTGACTCTACCTACCTTGCAGTAACTTCTAGCCTAAGCCGTACTAGACATGAGCAGGAGAACCTCCTTCGTGCACTCTTGCTTGAAGCAAAGAATATTTCTTTCCAAAAACCAATCCAATCTTGATTTGGAAATTGCCAGTGATGGAAGAATCAACCACAAGCTTGGATGAATCTTTCCAATGGTTAATTATCTATGTGGTTAAAAAGCATTCCTTACTTCTAGTCTGAATTTGCCCAGCTTCCACTTTCAACTACTGGATCTCATTATATCATTATCAGTTATGTTAAAGAATCCATTTTCATATTTCTCTTATCCATGTAGGCTTTCACAGGTGGGATTCAACACTTAGCTGTCAAGCACTCACTGTATAATATAAATTAATTTAGTAAGTCCCTTTGCACTCAATGCAGAGAGACAGCCATCCCTCACCCCACACTCCTTGCTGCTGGCAGGTACATCTAGTTTATGTGACATAGCTGGGCGTTGATGCACCTTCCCTCTGCTCCTGACCTTGTATGTGGACCCTGTGCTTTGAGAACTCTTGTTGAGACTTTTCTGTGTTTGGCTGTGCACAGAACAGAGGTTTTGTACAGAGGTGATGTCCCTGATAGGGCAATTACACTTCCAGGTTCTTGTCTGGTCTCCTTGAAATCCCAGATGTATTTGTCAGTGATCTAATTCCTGTGGCCTGCCTGCTCAGCATTTACTCCATATACCTCTGTCTCTGTCAAGTTTTCTCATAACTATGCAAGTCTTGCGATGACGGCCAAGCTGCCTCCCACATCCGTGCTAGTTTTTCTGTTCTAGACTGCAAGGCCATTTGGTGATGTTGGGCCTGCTATTGCCTATGCAGTGTCATTCTCTTTTCCTCATACGGATGTCATTTCCAATTAAATGGTTGATGAAGAAAGCTATCTGGCAAATTTCAGGGCAAATATGTTCTTCCAGAAAGGGTGACTGAGCTTCCTTTTGAGGGAAGAAGCATGATTTCCTCTAGTGGAGTCCTCAACCCCACAGTTCCCCAGGGCTCTCATTTTCCAATAGCAAGAGCTATTGGAAGAATTTCTTTCTCTTCCCATCCCACCCTGGCCAGCTCAGCACCCAAACCACTTCCATGGTCTGCTTCTCTCCTTTCTGAGAAAGCAGGATGTTTTCTAGACTTGTCTGCTTCCATCTTACAATTTCTTACTGAGCTAAGGGGGGAAGAGTGATGTGGTTCCTTGACTCCATTAACAGGAATCATGTTGGTTTAATATCACTCTCGCAGATTCACAGCAATTCCACTGAATCATGTCACTAAGCCAGGGAATATCTACAATAAGGATCTGAATGATTCTGGAACTATCATGTCCAGCTCAGAGTAGCATATTTTTGCTTTTGCAAAAGTAAAATATAAAAGGTGAAAACGATGAATAGAATAGTAGTACCGCAATGAGAAGAAATAACTCGGTGATGAGAACTTTAAGGTTTCTACCACCTGTATTCTTAGACTGAACCATTCGTACTTTTAGTCTCAGAGATGCAGCAGGCATTGGCGCAAAAAACTCTTTATGTAAGGAAGCATCTCCAGCCCAGAAGTGTTGAAAAAGATTAGCTAAGGTTTGAGTCCACGTGAGTAAACAGAGTGAGGTCTACGAAACATCACCCTTAACCCAGTGTCTAATGTCAAGGATTTCTGCTGTAGTGGTAATGTGGCCCTTGAGACCCCACTGGAAACATGCTGCTGTTTACAGAGAAAATCACCCTGAATCGGTGAGTGTGCTTGTGTTTATGTGTGTGTGATCACAGGCATATCACATTAGCAGAGCACTTTCACCACTACTCATAGAAGGACAGATGTGCCAAAAGCTGTGATCCAGAGGGAACACGTCAAAGGCTGAGTGAGAACAGTTAATCCTTCATGTCTATCCCATCTTTTCCACTGTAATTGCCTGCAGGAATGCTGCCTATCACCAGCTGTGGCAGTGTGTGTAGGCGAAAACTGAGCCAGGGGATCTCAGATCACAACTCCCTCTATGAAAGCTACTGCACCGTGATGGTAACATCCTGCACTTGACGCCAGCCTGGCCTGGATTTGCATTGCAGTCAGATGCCATGTTCAGATGGCATAATTTATGACAAATGTCCATCCCCATTCTCCAAACAAGTGTCAGATCCTCTGCTCCAATGCCCACAGCATAGGATTCTTCTGGGTGACATCATGGTTTGGTGGTAGTTCCCTGATGGGGTTAAAACAGATTACCCAGACTACTCTGAGATTTAAGACTATAAAGTCCACCGGAACTGGGATTTAAGAAGATTTTGGGGGAAAATATGAATATGACCTTTAGACCTAAACCTCTCCTACTTGATCTTCACAGTTTGAAAGGCAAGACACTAGTCAGAGGGTTTCCCTCTTCACCCAGAGATATGAGTTATGGACCTGTCTCCTCCTCACAAGAGTATTTATGCTTTGTATTTCTCTGGAACAGCTCCATAGCTTACAAATATTTACACATGATGGAGCTGGAATAAGACTTTTAAAGATTCATTAATAATTTAGGCAGATAACTCCCATTCATTTAACATAATTCCAGTCAGGGGTTTTAGAAGAAATTTCTTTCTGTGCCAGAAAACCTTTACATAGCTACTGCCAATGCTACTGTGGAAATAATAACACTGTATGATTTCAAAATCATGTTTATAAGCAGGAGCCGTTATGGTTCAGAAAACTCCAGTGATTCACCAGCACTGTTGTTATGGTTAATTTTCCCGGAAAAGTACATTATTGCAACAATTCCTATTTTTTTTGTCATCACAGTGTTTATTTTGTTATCTGTTTGTTTTTACTGCTGGATCTTAGTTTGGCACAGAGATCCTTGTATCTAAATACGGTTTTAAAAACCATCAGCATTTTGAAGAATATACAAATTGCCAGGGGATTTTATTTTTGGCTTTTTGAGTAACATTGTGTTTTTGTACTTTTTGACAGCAATGAGCAATCCTCCCTCTCAAATAACAGCATTTTTAAACGATGTTTCGACTTTCGTGGCTGCGGTTCACTCTTTTATAATGTGGGAAATGCCCTGCCTCTGAACTGTCTAAGTGATAAGTCACATTCTCCACCAGTCTGCTTCTTAGCAGAAAAGAGTAAACACCTCTGAGGTCCTGAAGATGTGTTTTTAAAACAGTGTCCAGTACTTGGAAGGATTGTGATAACGATAGCTGAGGAGTTAGTAGAGAGAAAATCCCAGGTCCGGAGAGAGTTGCTGAGGACAGGGCAAGAGGAGCAACTTGAAGTAATAGCATAAAATGGAGCAAAGGAAATTACAGCTTAATTGCCCAGAAGATGCTAAACTGCCAATTAAGCCTCTGAGGGGAGACGGTGGAAGTCATGAAGGATGATCAGTAAATACGGGCCTGGACAAATACTAGAAAATGTGCTGCTTGCTAGCAACCCTCCTGCTACATGATGGAGATAGGTTAGATGGCCTAAAATGTCTCAAAAGTAATCTGTGAAAGATCTCTTGGGGCAGATAATAAGCAGGAGATGGTGGCCAGTAGTTCCAGCTCCTGTTGTTGCTCCTGACACCACCCTTCTCCCCTTTTCCTTTGCCCCGTGCTGCTGCTCACTTCTCCACCCCCTTCCTGCCCCCCCTATGAGGCCTCTCTTAAGCATCTCTCTATGTTTGTTGTAACTCTTTCCAAGAGTGTGACAGCATGGTGATAGTCTAGGTTATTGCAGTAGACAGGAGGTATTGAGATCACCCATATCATCATCACCCAGCAATAATGGATGTCATGGCTCTTCATCACCTGCAGCTTGTAAGATGGCCACAACTCAGCTTAAGGTTTTCCTGGGAAAATGGAGACTGACCTTTGGAGGAGGGCCCTGCCATCATGGGATGGATGAGACACACGGGTGCAGCGTGCTCATGCTCCCTTCACTGCATGTATCTGGATCTGTGCTTATGGACAATGCAGGCCAGAGTTTTCAATTTTGTGATGGATGTTTTCAGACATCCATCAGAAGGTTGGTCCCATGTGACATGGACACCTGGGGATCTTGGAATGAGGAAAGGTGTAGGATAAGCATCCTCCTTTTCCATTAAGAACAAGGAAGGCGCAGAGAGAAGCATTTTAAGGGTGACACGGAAGTTTTCTCACCCAAAGGCAATGTCGCTGGGTATGACTCTTCCAAACAAATAAAGACATCTACATCTAGTCATCCTTGCTCTCTCAGCATCAGCAGGTATAATAAGCACAACTAAAGGTGGACTTCTCATCTGTAAGTAGACATTTCAAATGTATATACCATATATTCCTTTGCATTTTCTCAGTAGGAATCCAGGAGTGATTATCTCAGATGTGAACAGCTGTGTTGTAGATGTACAATGACAGGTGACATGGATCCTGTCTCCATGCCTTGGTGTGACCTGTTTTGCCCTTTCACCAGGGCTGCAGGTGGCAAAGCTTAACACCACTCCCACTTCAATAATTTAATTTCCCTTTGTGTTTCAATCCATTTTTGATTCATACCTGGACTTTGGGACTTCTTCCATGCCACTCCCTATATGCAGAGCATTCCTCCAGTTGAGGTTTGACAAACATCCTGATTCTTAAAACAGCTCAGAGCACACCTGCTCTGCAAAATACTGAAGCTGCAGTGGCCCCACCCTGAGTGGGGTTTGCTCAGTCCTGTGGTGCACTGCTGGCATTGCCAAGGGAGGACCTCCTCTCGCTTGTATTTCACCAGTTCCTCACTGCAAGGAGATGTTGGATCTTGCAGAGAAAATAGTAAGTTTGTGCCTCTAAAACTTGGAAAGTCAAGTCATTGCCTTGTACAGAGTGGAAGATAGGGGGAAAATTGAAAGGAGACATGAGAACTGTCTCATGATTGTCATTAGGTGAATGACTTCTACCAAAGTGGGGGAATAAATTGTTCTCTGAAGCCACTGAAGGTAGGATGAGAGCAAAGGTTAGCTGTTAGGGAAAGATTTCTGAAGGAAAAGATAGTGGGGATCTGGAATACATTAGTTAGATGTCAGACACTCTGTTACAGTTGATTTTAAGATCAAGCTTGAGAAATGTGTCACACTGCAGTCACAGCTAAGGAGTGGAGCGATGGGTTACACAGCTGTCCATGACCTGTTTCCCACAAGCAGATAAGTATCCAATGTGATGAATCACAGGGCAGGGGCAGAGGGGGAAGGTTAGCATTTGGTGGTGTAGTTTTGTAGCCCTGGGGAAGGTTGTTGGTGGTGTCATGGCCCTGTTTGATTTTTAATGAAGTTGCTTAATTCTGCAGAGCTCACAGAGAAAACTCACAATGAGGTTAATAATGGTTGGAGTTCAAGAAAAGGTACGGAGCTGATGAAAGAGTAAAAAAAAAAGTTTGTTACTCCTACTTGTTGCTCCAAGAGACACTTGAAAATACAGATCTGCCAGGTGATTTTCTCATTTAGGGAAGAGAGTTTTCTAAGTATTTGCGTAGTTATGAGTCACATCCCATTTCTATATGCCAAAGAGCTGCCATTTGAACAGGTTTGCAAATAGACTGGGGAAATATCTGGTTTGACCTGGGAAATCCAGGTTTAAGGTTAGCACAGGAGGTGAGATGCTACCAGAGCTGCAGCAAAAACTACAACACTAAGGCAGAATGGTTCCCTGGAGACACAATCAGAAGATAAAGTGGATGCTGTCTCACAACCTGTTTCCCACTCCCAACCCAGGAACCACTGCAAGTAGCAGCTATTCTTATCTTTCTCCTGTTTTCTGAGCCTCATACAAACTCATAGGTAGGTTCAAAGCCCTGATACCCCTCCTGATCAAAGCTGAGCCTCAAAAGCAAATAACATTTTCATCTTCTCCGATGGTGTCTGCAGCCTACCCCAAACACCATATTACTACAGCTAAAGTATTATCAGTACCCAAGCCAGGTGGGACAACATTATGATGGAACTTGATGGAACTTGATAGGAACTTGATGATATAAAGAAATATTTTCCATTCCCATTTTACCCAGAGACCTCCAAGACCTGTTAGATGTCTACCCCATGGGGCAGGCACATCTCACACTTCTGTTCCCTCCAGTCACCAAGACCAGGAGATCTTTTTGAATATATCCTAACTCCCTTCTAGCATATGCTCAGCTTCTTTCCATGGAAACACCTTTGCTGAGTCACATCCTTGAAATGAGCTGGGATTTGGCCAGGGGACACACCTGGAAACATGAGCTGAGAAACATGCAAGGATACTGACCCAACAAGCATGCTTTAGCAGGGTCTACACTTGCTCTGGCACCCTGTATCTCTGTCAGATGGTTTTTATACTACATTTGACTCTTTAGGCAGGTACCTCATTGCTCAACTTCATCCTGCTGTAAGGTCCAGTCTGGCCTGTCCATTTCCTCAAGCCAAGGGGTAAGATCCTGGCACTGTTCCTGGCACTCTGGAGGCAAAGCTGTGCTGCTCGTCTGCGGGGAATGGTGTGTGGTGTCCCTCACATGATGTCAGTGTGAGACTGGACAGGGAGTCAGATTGTCACATGCCACATGCCACAGCTGTCTTTGTGGTGCCGTGGTGACTTACGTGGCCCAACCTGAGCGGTCTGCACCAAGCCACGCTGTTGCCGCTTGAGTCTCAGAAGGTGAGATGGAAACACTATGTGTGTTTTCCTGGGACAATGACCACACTGCCAAGAGTAAGACATTGCCCTGAGGGAAACAAAAGCCTTGGGACTGGCTGGAACAAAGGGGAAGGAGGCATGCCCTAAGCTAGACCAACGCTTTGTCTTTATTCATTAGAGCATACACATCCTTGGATGGGTCCAGTCAAGTTCATCCACACAAAACAATTCACACAATCTCTTAAGTCAGTGAGCAGTAAATATCCCAGGGACACACTTCTTCACATCACATCTTCATCTCCTGCATGAAGGCCTGAAGCCAGAGAAGTAGAATTGAGACTTGTTTCTGTCATGTGCAGAGTCAAACCCAGCTTAGCCCAAACTCATGGACCTGGGCAGGTTCAAGCACTACTGTAACGATGCACCCTCTCATCAGTCCTGCCAGGACTGGCAGCAGAAAGCTCTCTAAGAAGGGGGTGTGAAGCAGCCCCAGGAGAGGTGGAAGGAGAGGGGACAACTAGCTAAGGAGTTGGCAGAGCCAGACAAGTCAGGAGAGGCAATGAATCAATATGTCATTCCCTGAGCAACCACAAGACAACTCACCAAGTAGTTGCCCTTCCCAAGCAGGTGCGTGCATCTGCACAATGTACGAGGATTGCTGCTGAAGGTGAATCCCCTCTCAGGACCCATTAGATGAGTCACAGATGAGTCAGGTCTTTGCAGTCCTCCTTGCTCAAGGGGTACAGGAGGCAAAATATGAAGCTTGTTTGTATTTTTTCTATGTGACTGCTAGTCTTGCTATAAACTGTAAAAACTGAACAAGAGCATTTTTTTCTGGACAAACTTGCCTGCTGGGTGCATACATTAAGCTGTAAATCCAGTCTTTCATAGAAAAAACCAGCTTCATTTATGTGTCCCATTAAGCAAGAACATGCTTCATTATTTGTGGGGAGACCATTCTCCTGCCCACATGTTGAGGTATCTTGGAAGCAGTATGTAAATCTTTGAGGACCTATTATTAATTTGAATTTATTGAGTGCTGACAGATGTGCTTGGTGCTTTATGGTCACATAAGGGAACCCTTGTGACTGCACTGTTTCAAAAGAAAACTCCCATGAAAAGGTGGAAGCCCTTTTGGTTTAAGGAGGCTGAAAGAGACTATTCTGGTTTGCAAAATGCTGGCCTCAGCAGAACTCCACAGCAAAGTGCTGATAAACACTGACAGGACTAAGTAGGGACTCTCTTCTCTGCAATCAACAAGATAATATTTGCTACAGTGATTCTGTCTGCCTGAGCTATATCTGAGGAACCCAAAGATGCTGGGCACATAGAAATTAAATTTGGTTTGTTTTCATCTGTGTAACTGTGAGAAGGCTTTAGCTTCCTGTTCTGAAGCCAATTTATGGATTGCAGGTTTTCTTTGGCCTTCTGCATTGTGTTCTCCCATGACCCTGTCCTGTCAATGGGAATGCATCTCCTTGTGAGTTTGTGGTTGCTAAAGAAGGTGTAGTAATAGCGAAAAAAACATATTCCCAAAGTATTTTATTTTTAATGGTACTTACTCTCTTTCAGTAGCAGTGAGTCACAATTCAGCTAACGAAGGACACTTGATTATAAAATTCTGGTTCTAGATTTGACACTACAGCGCATGGAGGAGAAAAGACATGAATAAACCATACAGACTCACACAATGTAGCACTACTTTTTTTCTTTCAAACAAAACTGATTACTCTACAGGAGTAGATGCATTTGGGTTTCCAGACTGTTTGTTATTAAGACTTTTATGGTAGCTTCACAAAGTAAAATTCCATCAAACTCTTTACCTTGTGTCAACAGCCTTGAGATACTAACAATACTCAAACTGTTTTAAAGGCAAAGAGTGAACAGGCATGATCCCTTCTTGCTCCCTATGCCAGAGGTAAGACCCAAAAGGCCCCCACACACATATGCTTTTTAAAACTAGTGAGTCAGTGACATGTGGGATGGAGTCCGGAAAAACATCCCACTAACCTTTTCCAGGTCCTTAAGCTTGGTGTGTGATGGTGAGGGTGATAATGATTAAAAGAAGAATCTGTTATATTTGGGGAGGTGACATGTCAAAACACTGTTGTTTCTCTTCTTTCCCCTCCCACAGGTTAGATTACACTATAGAGAAAGAATTTACCTAAAGGCAGATAATGCTTAAACCATTTAGAAATAATTAATAGACATTCGAGCCATTGCATACTACAGAAGGGCTACACAATAACTTTCCTTGTTAATGTAAAGGATGTTTGTTTAGGCTTAGTTGGTGCTTCCGACTACCTAATTACCCAGAAATGAGGTAGCTGTGCTCTTAAGGAAGTCAGAAACGCACAGTGATGAGTGCTGGGCAACACTCATTTTTCACAAACCATCATGCAGATATGTTGGCAAATTAGTTTTGCAGGTGGGGGCAGTGGGTCTGTTTGCTTTTTAAAATTCTTTCTTTTGCCTTTTCTAAAAGGCCAAAATAGCTTTGCATTTCATCTGCAGAATTAATTCCTCCCTTTTGTAACATCATGCATTAAAGTAGTACCTTAGAGACAGCTGATGTCTCTGCTCAGGATCTGTGAAGAACACCTCCTGGCCATGGTCAGCAATGGGACCTCCCTTGTCACTCATGGGTGGCCACCATCCCTCTTTGGGACCATAGGAGCAGCAGGAAAGAGTGGATGTTCTCCAAACACCAAGTGGCCAGGGCAACTCCATAAAACACAAAAAGTCAGAGGATCATAGAATCATTTAGGTTAGAAAGAACCTTTAAGATCATCAAGTCCAACCATTAACCTAACACTGCCAAGACCGTCACTAAACCATGTCCCTCGGTGCCGCATCTACACATCTTTTAAATACCTCCAGGGATGGTGACTCAACCACTTCCCTGGGCAGCCTGTTCCAATGCTTGATAATCCTTTCGGTGAAGAAATTTTTCATAATATCCAATCTAGATCTTTGGCACAACTCAAGGCCATTTCCTCTCAACATATAGCCTGTTACTTGGGAAAAGAAACAAACATCCACCTCACTACAACCTCCTTTCAGGTAGTTGTAAAGAGTGATAAGGTCTCCCCTAAGCCGCCTTTTCTCCAGATTAAATGACCCCAGTTTCCTCAGCTGGTTCTCATAAGACTTGTTCTCTAGACACTTCACCAGCTTTGTTGCCCTTCTTTGGACACACTCCAGTACCTCAATGTATTTCTTCTAGTGAAGAGCCCAAAACTGAACACAGTATTCAACATGTGGCCTCACCAGAGCCAAGTACAGAGGGAGAGCCCCATCTCCTCACTCATGTCTCATGCTTGTTTTGGCTGCCCATTCTCCCAGTTCATGGGAAGTGCCGCTGCTCGTCTGCTGGCAACCCTTGCACCCCAGGGACAATGCAGCTGGCAGAAAGAGAAGCTAAGCCAGCCCCAGCTCCTTCGCTTGTTAAACAGCACCACGGGGGAGGAAGGGGATACATCCGCTCTCAAAGTTTTGCAGGGGAGGTTGGGAAACATCCCATTTCCCCTGGGACTCTGCAGCTGCAGGCATAACTCCCAACCATGTTCCGTGCTGGCGGCACAGCACAGCCAAGCATCTTTCTGATGGTGTCGTTTCCTACCTCGTGTGCTTGCAGCTCTGGCACATGAGTCTTGGTTTGGCTTGAAATGGGAAAGGTCTGTCCCACTGAGCTGGGATGTAAACAGGAGCTTAGCCATACAGAAGCTGGAAGCCAGCTTTCTGGATTTGCGCCTGTTGTTTGCCAAATACTCTCTATTCATGGGAAGATGATGAAAAACATTTCTGTGAGTTTGTGGCTGTCTAGTTCCTAGCAAGACATTAATGTCAGGGAGGGGAGGAAAACCCAACCCCAAAACCCAGAAACCTGGACAGATCACAAGCCTTCTCTATAGCTTAAATAGAGGCTTGATCTAATACTTCTAATCGGCTGGAGCATCTCTTACCATTTCCCAGACGGTTACTTAAGTGCATGTAACCACTCTAACTGCTATGCCTGTTATTGTGCTGTATTCCTTTCTTCCTGGCTGACATGGAGCAATGAAACTACCCAGGTTTGACATTACAAACCAGGACACTGAAGCCAAAGCATGAATGTAAAAGGCAATAAATTCCCTGCTAATCTCTCCAGCAATAGGAGAAATTCTTTGCTCCAGAAAACTCAAGATGGTGTTTATTAAGCTTTTTTTTTTTAATTCTTGGAGTTTGTGTCATTCCAGTTTTTTATTATACACATACATTTGTGTCCAAATGTTTCATACTGCTATAGTAGGACCCTAGCTTTTTCCTTGGACCATGGGGCTGCAACTGTCTGTAAGTCTGACATGTCACTTACTGATAACATCTCACTGCCACTAAAGTCATCATCTGTGAAATAAGGTTGACATACTTTATTGAATTCTGGCTGCTTAGACTATTAGGTTCAGTGTTAAAGAACTTCTACTTCTCTATGATATCCAACATAGTGACTTTCAAGCTTGATTTAGGTCTCTGAGGGAAAATGTAATACAGAGAATTAGCCACAGAACTTCCATAAATTAAATGTTGTGCTCCCCTGACAGACAGTCAGGCATTTTACCAGTCATTTGTTAGGAAGGTAGCAAAAATTGTGTCCATTTTCTTACAAATGCCTATTTTTATGATTATAAAATATTTTATATCTAGCCTGTTCTCAGTCTCCTCAAGTACTGTTATGAAGCTCAGTAAAACTTCAGCTGTTCATTAGAAGGCAAATCAGGGACACAGACATTATTTTCATTCTCACACCACTTGAGCAGCTTTCCAGTTGTCCAAAGAAAGGTTTCAAGTCAGGTTTCACCTGGCTGGCCCAGTACCCAGCAGGACTGGCATCACAGACCACATAGACCGCACTATGAGAGGAGAGCACAAAGAATGAAAATTTGCATGGTAGCTGTAACCTGGATCACTACAATGCCAAATTACTTTCTCCACAAATACAGCCTTTCAGTTTCCAGACAAAAAGCGTTATTGACCAGTATGATTTAGCCACATGCATCCATCTCAGAGCAAGGCCTTTTCCTTCATCATCTCAGCATCTCCAGGGGGTGATTCAGATCTCTGAGCTGCTGTTCAGATGTTCCTCTCTCACTCCTTTGAGTGTATAGGTAATATGGGTAATATCCTACCTTTGGCATCCCAGCTAGGTGAGATAACTTTGACAGAAAATCTCCCCTTTCCCTTCCCTTCCCTTCCCTTCCCTTCCCTTCCCTTCCCTTCCCTACCCTTCCCTTCCCTTCCCTTCCCTTCCCTTCCCTTCCCTTCCCTTCCCTTCCCTTCCCTTCCCTTCCCTTCCCTTCCCTTCCCTTCCCTTCCCTTCCCTTCCCTTCCCTTCCCTTCCCTTCCCTTCCCTTCCCTTCCCTTCCCTTCCCTTCCCTTCCCTTCCCTTCCCTTCCCTTCCCTTCCCTTCCCTTCCCTTCCCTTCCCTTCCCTTCCCTTCCCTTCCCTTCCCTTCCCTTCCCTTCCCTTCCCTTCCCTTCCCTTCCCTTCCCTTCCCTTCCCTTCCCTTCCCTTCCCTTCCCTTCCCTTCCCTTCCCTTCCCTTCCCTTCCCTTCCCTTCCCTTCCCTTCCCTTCCCTTCCCTTCCCTTCCCTTCCCTTCCCTTCCCTTCCCTTCCCTTCCCTTCCCTTCCCTTCCCTTCCCTTCCCTTCCCTTCCCTTCCCTTCCCTTCCCTTCCCTTCCCTTCCCTTCCCTTCCCTTCCCTTCCCTTCCCTTCCCTTCCCTTCCCTTCCCTTCCCTTCCCTTCCCTTCCCTTCCCTTCCCTTCCCTTCCCTTCCCTTCCCTTCCCTTCCCTTCCCTTCCCTTCCCTTCCCTTCCCTTCCCTTCCCTTCCCTTCCCTTCCCTTCCCTTCCCTTCCCTTCCCTTCCCTTCCCTTCCCTTCCCTTCCCTTCCCTTCCCTTCCCTTCCCTTCCCTTCCCTTCCCTTCCCTTCCCTTCCCTTCCCTTCCCTTCCCTTCCCTTCCCTTCCCTTCCCTTCCCTTCCCTTCCCTTCCCTTCCCTTCCCTTCCCTTCCCTTCCCTTCCCTTCCCTTCCCTTCCCTTCCCTTCCCTTCCCTTCCCTTCCCTTCCCTTCCCTTCCCTTCCCTTCCCTTCCCTTCCCTTCCCTTCCCTTCCCTTCCCTTCCCTTCCCTTCCCTTCCCTTCCCTTCCCTTCCCTTCCCTTCCCTTCCCTTCCCTTCCCTTCCCTTCCCTTCCCTTCCCTTCCCTTCCCTTCCCTTCCCTTCCCTTCCCTTCCCTTCCCTTCCCTTCCCTTCCCTATTTACCTTGTCCCACTGGTTTCTCTTTCCTTTATTTATGGCATTTACTTAAACCTGTATTTAGATTAGAAACAAAAGATTGCCAATAGTTAATACCAGGAACTTTTGCTGGGAGCTTATACTTAGAGTATTTTAACGTGCTTAGAGATCAGATATCTGTTTCTCATGCTCTTGTAGCCAATTAGATCTGTTTATAAGCTACTGCTTTTATTAATACCTTGTAATGAAGACATCTGGCCTTGGTGCATCAAGCTATTTACTTCCCTTTCAGCATGGCACTTTGGTCATAGAACCAGAAATGGTCCCTTTCCCAGCACCCTTCAAAATGATGATCTCTCTGAAGGATGTCTCCTCTCCTGGGTCATCCAGCTAACCACCGATGGAGTCCCCCATCACCCTATGTACTGAAAGGCTTTTAGGGGTGGCTTTTCACAGTGAAAGTTTCCCTCCCCGTGGCTGGGGTCCAGTTCCTGTTCCCTGTGCCCCTTGGAGCACTCTGACATCCTCCTTTTCCATCTTGCTGCTGCCCGGGTCAGGACTCTAGACTAAACACTAGCCTGGCCAAGGAAACAGCTGGGGTGTCCGCCATCTGCCACTTGTCCAGAGCAGGCATGCCTGTATGTGAACCCAATGCTGGCTCACATCACCTGCCCCTCCTATACCGACATCTTCATTCTCTCCTCCAGAGCTTTCGGAAGTGGGAAACAAAGATACAGGCTGTCTTGGATCCAGGCATGGGAACACGGCAGGATGACGACTGTAAACATCCAGAAAATAATGGCATCATTTAACTTTCAGCAGAAGGCTTATTTATCTCTGAAGAGATTACACCAAATGTTTCCATGCAGAACAGAGCAATGAAGTTGATGCAAAACCATGACAGGAAACTTTTTATACACGAAAGAGGATTGTAAATTTCTGGCGTAAAGTTATGGATTACATTCATGAGACAGTATCTGCTTTGGGTTCTCTAAACATTTGCCCTTTACAGCCATTTGGAGTAGTGATGCTTAAATGGGCTGGTAAAAGAAAGTGAGGGAGAGCAGCACGCTCCATCTCCACAAGAGCCAGTCAATGTCGGGGAGGCATGGCAGGGGAGCCCTCCCTGCCTGAGACCCTGGCTTGCCATCCCAGGAGCTGCACCCACGACTGAGCAAAGCACCTCAGGAGCGAGAAACAATGGCTGCATGTAGCCTGTCAGCACTGTATGAGCTGCTGTGGACTCTGCTGCTAATTCTGCATGGCAAAATAAAGAGCAGGATCAAGGAAAAGCCTAAATTCACTGAGCCTGAGGCTGCAGTTGGCACTGTGGTGTGTGCATCCATGCCAGGCGTGTAGAGGGTCAGCAGCTCTGACTGGAAAACAGCCTGGACCATGCTTCACTGGCAGAGCAGATGAATCCTTGCCTCAGGCATGGTGAACATTTCCAGGCAGGAGATGGGTAATGCTGGTGAATAACCTTCAGGATACAGAACTTGATTCTCATGCCATTTGCTGCTGTCTGTTAGCAGAAGATGCAGTCCCTGGAGTCACTTGGAGAGTGTCCCAAGGTGTGAAGAACCTGTCCTCAACCTCCTGCTCCAACACGAAGGTACTGAACATACATCAGTGACTACAGGATTTCTCAGACGGAGAGGTGAGCCTTGGCAGCAACATGTAATAGGAACACCAGGTGTGGCAGGTGCACCCGCCCAGTGAGAGCAGAGCTGCTTGGCTGCAAAGTGTGGCACCTCGGGGCTGCCTTTGCTCTCAGGGCCTCGTGGCAACTGGGGCCTTTGGCCAGTGGGAGCCACTATTGACTACAGGTCAGATTGGGCCTGGGGATAAATGGAGTCCCCTGGGGGGGCTACTTGGAGCTCGTACCCTGGAGTAGCAGCTGCAGTCGAGGACTCTCCCCTTGGGTCAGGACACTGCCCAAGGAAACTCCTCGAGGTGCCTTGGGTGGGGACGCTGCCCTGAGCTCCTCGAGGCTGAGAGCCCTCACTTGTCAGGTGAGTGATAGAGCGTTTGAGGTTGTCGGAGCGGGGCTTTGTCTTCGTTTTGGGTTGCCCTTAAACCCCATAGAGTTCTTTGTTATGCGTTCTGGGTTGCCGTTAAACCCTAGAAAGCTGTTCTGTTCTCCTCTCACAGACATTCGAACCTGTAATTTACAGAGAGCTAGTTAACTGTGTTAATAATATTTTTTTTTATTATTTTTGGTGGGTGGCTGTTTAATTGAGAGCATCCATAACACCAGGCCAACTCTAATATTAAAAATTAAGCAGACAGCAGATTGACCAGGGGATACTGAAAATGCCCCAAACACAGGAACAGACCAGGAAAAGTGCATTGCAAGCATCTCCTGCTCTTTTCTCTGGTATAACTGCCATTTGCATGAAGCAGCAGCAAAATGCCATTTCCTGGCATTGGGGTCAATGTATATTTGTGGGAGATTCCTGAGCCCAAGCCACTCAATCCCTGTGTTTGAGGTGAAAAAAAAAAACAAAAAAACAAACCCCCCAAAAAGTGATGCCTTGTGGGTCAGAAAAGGGTGATGTGAGAAACACCATTAAAATTTCTGGATGCAGGTCGAGTGAATAAATTTTTAGGTGTTTCTGATGAGCCATCCCAGCATTGAGGGTTCTGTGGGATGAGGGTAGATGTGCTTCAACTGAGACATTCTGGAGTCAGGGCAGGCAGACGGCCCATGCGTTGGGTGGGTAGAAGAGACAGCAGGACAGAAGCAGAGGCAAGAGGAGAACCTGTGGGTATTAGCAAAGCATATAAAGAAAGCACATGCTTTAGTCTCCTTTCTGGGATGTGTTCAATGCTTTTATTTAAGAAGAAAAAGGAACACAAGTATAATGGACATTCACAGTTATTGTAGTGACACTCATAGGCCTACTTTGACTTAGAGCTGAATGTAACAAGTGGATAGTAAGACATACTTCTTGTTCTGAAGTTGTTGTCTAAGTGGACATGTAAGAGCGAGGGTGGGAAGAGAAAGGAAGGCCAGGGGAGCCTTGTGCCCACCCAGTCAATGGATGCGGTGTAGTTGGGGCAGAAGAGAGCCCTGCTGCTCTCCTAGCACTAGTGCACAGCTACAGCCCCACTGCCTCCTTGGGAAAACTCCACGGTTGAAGCAGTATCTGGTCTCTGAACTCCTCTGCAGCAGATGATGAGCCTGGAGTCACTCACCTCTCTCCAGGCAGATTGATTATCTGTTTACTGGAAATAAATGGGTGTAGCTAAACATTTTAATTGAGGTACTTTTACCAAGTGGAAATTATACCTCTACAGACCCTCCCCGGGTCTGTACCCAAGCAATACAAGTGACTTGAGGCTTCCAGGTCCCCTTCAGTTTAGTGATGGTTTATCAGCCCTGAATTACAGTGTGGGAAGTGAAGGGCCAGTAGGGAAAGCGAATCTTTTAAAAATACATTTAAAGCAAAGCTGAGTCCTTCTCTTATCTATTCTACACTCTGGGTTAATTTCCCAGGTCCTTGGTGTAACACTACTGTCTCTTCTCACATGCCTTTTTCAGTAAAGAGCAAAAGCAAGCTTTTCCCTCCTTCCCTCCACTGCAGTTACTTTCTGGAGAGATTAGGGACCACAACTCTTGCTTATGCAGGTGTGAGCTAGTGCAGTCACAGGGAAGTGACTTGGATCTTGGCACTGCTGTGATTTGCTCCGTTGCGCAAATGGGATCCCAGTACACAGCAGGCTTCCCAGTCCTTATTCAGTTAGTGGTTTGTCCTGGGCTGACCTGGATGTAGCAAGTGAGAAAAATACCAGACGAAGTCTCGTTTAATCCTAGGTTCTTTTTAACTACTAACCAAGCCGCCTCTGTACCAGCATGTCACATTGAGAGGATGTGGACAAATATATCTGTGCTGAGGAGTGGCAGAGGCTGTAGTCCGCATTTAGAAATGCTGAGCACCGTGTTTTTCTAAGCTGCCTAATTAGTATGGGCTTGAAACTAACGGCTGCGTTTAACTGACAAGGCAATATGCCCTTCACCCATCCCTTGAGATGTCAAGAGAATTATTTCTTTTGAAAAGCATGCCCATTAACTCGTTCCTCTCTGCTTTGATCTTTTCACTATAGTCTTTTCTCTCTGCACCTCTTTTCTCCATATGGAGGAGACCATGGAAGCAAATCATACCAATTTGCAACTGATTCTTCTTCCCTTGCACACTGAGTTGCATGGCTGGGTCTTTTGTGCTAGTAGCAGCAGACAGGGCAGCTCTGCCACCCTGGTCTCACACGAGGAGCTGTGGAAAATTCAACACTCTGGTCCTAAAGTGTTAGTGCTGGTGCAACCATGAAAAGCTGCTGTTAGAGAAACTGAACTACTGCAGTTGCCTCTGTCCTTCTCCAGGGCAAGGGGGAGGTCAGGAAGAGGCAATGATTCAGAAAGTCACAATTTTCCTCCTAGGTTGTTCCTCTGGGCTCTGGGTTAAGCTAAAAAGTGATGACCTGGCTTTGAAATGAGAAGGACAGAGTTTTCTGACAAATCTTACTTGGATCCAAGTGCCATGCAAGCCTGCTACATATACACCCACACACCCAGATACTTGTGAAGTTTTCCCACACAAAGGTGCTTGTCAATACTTGATAAAAACAATTCAGAGTCTAAAGGTATATATGGTCTAAAGGTATAAAAGAACAAAGGAATATAGAAATAAATATGCACTGATATTTAGGGCCAAATATTATCCTCAATTTGAAGGGTTCTGTACAACAGTAGGAGAAGTTTGTGTATCCAAAGTTTCATGTATATCCAAAAGAATCGAGAAGTTAACAAATTGACAAATACTACACTTCTCAGTCTGGTAACAGTGGAAAATCTGACCTTGCACAGGGGTCACAGTAATTTCAGTGTTTAGGCTGCCCTTGAGATATGAGAGGCATCATTTTGCAAGATAAACATTTGCCTTTTGCATCTCCAGAAATACATTTGAAGAGACTCTTTGCTCCCACAAGGGTCTGTTTGGCACTTGAAGAGATTCGCTAGCTTTGCATTTCCAAGTAGGGATGCCTCTACTTTGGCTTTCACATTCGGGGAATGGGCTAAGAGTAGCTGTATTCCAGAGTGCCAAGCACTTCCCCACATTATTTACAGTTACTGCAAGCTGCAAATCTTTAGGACCTCACAAGGTCAAGTCACCAGGACTTAAATTACTGTAGCATGGAATTACAGTCCTTACAGTCCTATTTTGAGACACCAACATTTAAAAATTTTGCTCCAAGCTGACAATTGCCTGCAGTATCATACCAAACTTTAAAAAAAAAAAAAAAAAAAGGCAGAAAAGGGTGAGGGAATGAGAGGTTTGGCTGTGAATACCATCATTACACATTGTGCACCAAAAGGAGATGACTTCAGGCATAAATGACCCTTGTGACTGAGTTCCCCAAATCACAGGATGTCAACTTGTGTTTTGAAGGCACCTACTATGTATTGCAAAGGATTGATGTGAAAAAGTGCATGCTGTCCTCAGACTAAATAAGTGTTTCTTTGTTTTCAACTTAGAAAAGACAGAAAGAAAGAGTGAAAGGAAGGGAGGGAGGGAGAAAGCATGTCACAGATGAAAGCACGTTCTGAAAGGTCAAGCCAGAGTGTCCTTACCTCAGCAAATGCACTGACTTAACTTCATAACCAAATAATCCTGCTATCTGATACCTCCTGAGAAATAAACAGTGTTCTTTAAAGCTCTTGCCTGTTTCACAGCACTTCCCTGTGACACTGTAATAAAGTAGGTTGCAGCAAGTATTCTGCATGCCATGCCTCCAAATGTACCAGTTAATTACTGAGCCCTTTAAACCTGCTAACAAGACAAGCCTTGTTCTTTCAAAAAAAAAAAAAAAAAAAAAAAAAAAAAAAAAGTCTGTTGGGCAAATAAATCTTTCCAGAGAAAACAGATTTGTTTCCAAATCAGTCAACTGTGCTGAACTGGGAAGGAAGAAATGTTATTTTTTCCAGGATGAAAGCAAAACAAGATCTCTCCCTGTTTACCCTGTCTCACCCATTTCTAAAGAAGGTCAGTTTAATTCCTTCATTACTTTTTCCTGCTGTCTTATTTATCTTGAACTCCTCTAGTCTTTTTCAATTTCACTGGCAAAGTCCAGCCTAGTTGGTCCAACACAGGAATGCACTGTGTTTTGCTCTTCACAGCCATGTGAAGATGCTGAATAGAGTTGAGTGAGCTGTAAGCATCCAGAGTTTTTCCTTTCTTCCTAACTTTCTCCATACTCCTGAAAAAACCATAAATCTCAAGCGCTTATTGTTGATTTGGTTTCCTTTTAGCATCTTGTTCATTACAGATGCTCCTAAACCTTTGAAAACAATCACAAAATCAGACTTCCCCAGTCCTGTGTGATATGCCATGCTGAAATACAATCCCCTGTATTATAAGCATCTTTTAATACTGATGCCTGGGACTGAGTCTGAAAGGAAGGAACGGTAGTAGAAATATGAGGCCATATAGTAAGCCAGGGAAAAGAGCTTTGCTATCTTCATAACAGGTAGCTTTTAAGCTTTAATTCAGAAGGAGCTTTGGGCAACTCTGGGGTGTGACCACTGTTCAACTACAGGCGGTAGAGGCCATCAGGTTTACTTGCACCAGTTCAGCTAGCATGCAAGGTGTGTTTTGAATGCCCGCGAGCCAAAAGTCAGAACTAGATGTACATTTGTTTAATAGTCATAGTTTGTAAGAGAGGGTCATCAGATCAGTTTAGTTTGATACTCTAGATGACATCTTAACTAAAGAAAAATGCGCCCTGCTGAATTCTCCTATAAGTGTTCTTATTGTGCTGGGTTGGTTACACCAGTTTAACCTCTTTTGCCCTCACGTACACTCCACTGACTTCAGAGCATCAGCATCAACAAAACTGCCTGAAGGGAGGTATATGTTACCTGCCGATATGCAGGTTTTAGCATAAAAGGCTCAGACACATGATAAAGTCCCATGCCTTATCTTCAGCCTCTTCTGCCACTGAATTACCTCACCAGTGCCTTAGGCGCTGAGCATGCAGAAGAAGCTGTGGCAGCTTTCCTGGGACGCAGGGAGCTGTGAAACGATGACTCAGGCACCGTAACCTGATCAGGTGCCTGCACCCTGAATGCAGCTGGGCAAGTCTAGAGGCAATCCCAGTTCATGCAGTGCACACACAGAAGAACCTAGAAGAGCCACCGTGGCAAAAGGTTCAGTGTGAAACTCTCCAGTGGTATGTTGAACCCATAGCTGGATTCAGTTCTCAATTTGGCTTCTACACTCAAGGTCACAGCCCTGTTGTACTATAAAATGTGCTCCTTTCACAAGCAGAAAACAGCACGATATGATATATGGCAGTGCCTACATTGTTCCACAGCTTTGCTAGCAAAATGAACAGTAATTTCACATCTTCCAGGGCAGTTCCGTTTCAAGTTCCAATGTTAAATTCAGCAGCCCTTGCAAAAAACCCAGCACTCCCTCGTGCTCCCCTTTAGTCACTAGTCAGATTATATCCACTGTCCTGGAGCTGCCAGTGGTTTTATTTCACCATGTTGTCCTTCATCTGCCCAGACACTAGAAGATTAGCCAAGCATTTTTCTCTCTGGTGGCACAGGAGGCAGATCTTCTGACTCCCACTGTTCCATCAGATGTGTTTCTTTGTTCAGTCCCTTTCAGAGGTGGTACAGGGCTTTCTGAAGTTGCCTAGGAGCTCCTGCTGGAGAGAGAATCTTACAGGATGAGGTCACCTGCTTATTTCTAGGGAAGATGCCAGCCCAGGAAGCACAGGTAGTCTTTTCTGGAGTGCTGAATTTCCTAAGGGGCAATAACTCTGGCAGGGAGAGGCAAATCTCTTTCTACATACCCTTGGCACATGGGTTTCTGTTAGAAGTAATGCTCTCAGTGGCACTTTGTCCACACTGGATCCTGTGATAAAAATAACTGATCCAGTAGTACCAAAACCATTTAGAAAATGCTACCTACCTCATCTTAACTCAGGCACCCACTGCTGGGATATACCAACCGTTCTTAAATGCCAACTGATCTATTCTGCTTACTTTCATGGGAATGGGTCCATGCTCCATCATCAGTATTTTCAGTTCTCTAGCCCACTCAGACTTCTGGGGGTTGTCATTTTGAGTCACTGTTAATATTAAAGAAAGTATTTGCAGAAAAACAAATAGAGTGGCTGTCAAAATTGTCACACTGCCATTGAAGTCAACAGGAGTTATTTGAGTGGGACCAGATGGCACCTGCTTTTTCTTTATAGCCAGTGTTTATTCACTCACTCTAGATGCTCCTAAAATCTTTACACTGTCAACCCTTTTCTACATAGATCTAGTCCAGCCTGCATGAAAGCAACATTTGCCAGCTGTGCTTTCAAGAAATTACACTGTGCAAGTAATTACCCTAGAGGAGACCAGCCTTGGCAGCAACTACCTGAGTACTGGAGAAATGCAAGTAGTCAAAGGGCAAGGCTTTGGGGAGTGCTGCCATAAACTATCTGGTGGAACATATTAGGGAGACATTCAGCAAATGTGACTGAGACCTCTGATTCTCTGCCAGCTGTCAGGTTTGGAATTACAGCCATAACAATTAACCATGATTACTTCCCGATGTTGTTAAGTACAGTGCAAAGATCACCAGTTGGAGTAGTTTCTTTCTGTGATATTTAAGTGTGGGTGCCAAAGAAGAGTATCAGATCTCAGGGATGAAGACTAGTGATGGATTGGCAGGTGTGTTCAGGGAAGAGACTGAAGGATCAATATTTACTGTTTATGCATAACAGGTCTCATCCAGACATGTACTGTTAAAACACAGCTGTTTTAAATAGATAAATAAAACCAGTAACATCCCCAAATAGTTCTGTAGAGGTTACAGAGTCATCCTATGATGGTAGTAGTCCAGCCAGTTGCCTTGTATTTTGATCTAGCCAACCTTAAGCTGTTCCCTGGTCAAAAGGATGACGGAAAGATCTATTTTCTTCACAGCCAAAAGGATCAAATGTTGATAAATTATTGGACTTTACCTAGAACTTATGTCCACCATTGGAAGGCCACTGATTTAAGCTTCTAAGATCTCATAAGACAAAACTGATGAGCAAGTGTCAGAACTGAAGACCTTCTGCATGAGAACCCTTGATGCCTGCCAGGTAATCAAAAGCAGGGTTTCCAACTGCATTCTTCTGGTGTTCATAACCAAATCTGGGACAGGGGACCTCTCTAGGCAGCTTGGGATACCAGTTACTAACTGCATTCATCAGTAGTATCTGATAGCATACCCTATGCAAAGGTATTTTGATTTGAAACAGGATTAAACAAAGTATTCTAAGCTTGCTATACCTTAATTTTGTATTTCAGGTTTACACTTACAGTGAATACAGCCTGAGGGCTGTTTATTCTGAAGGAGTTGGATAATCTCACCACAGCCAGTCTTTTTCCTCTTCATTTAAATTCTCCCATACTCCTACCTCACATCCTTAAGGCTTTCCTGAAGACTTTGGGAGAGTGGAGTGAAAATGGGGTTTGTATGGAGAGATGAATTAGTTCAGCAGACCAGCTTGGAAGACTTGCTTATCCTTGTTGACCTCAAAACCTGGTATAATTTCAAAGGGTTCACTTTGTGAGATGTCATGAATCCATTCGTGCCTAGTTTGCTGTCTGAAGTTGAGGTTTTTGAGCCTAGACTATTGTGGTCTATAAGAACAGTTGATGCATACAGAACTACTGTTTATAAGACCCAGCCAAATAATGTACCGTCAGTAACTTATTCAATGCCTTCTTGATTATCTACACTCTGATTGCTGTGCCCTAATCAGTTTTTAGTTCCTGGCTTGACTGCTGGACACCTCCTATCCAAGAGGTGTAATATGGAGATGTTCAGTTATAAGTGATCATAGGAGACAAAACTGCTCTTTAACTTCCCTGACAGAACAAATGCTACTCTTACAATAAGATTTTGGTTAAATGCTTAAGGAAAGAGCATTTCTGCCAGATCAAATGAATGCCCAAGGAAGCCAACCATGGCAGAAATTAGTTTAGTTAAACATTTGAACTAATCTTCACTGAAATTCTTTTGGCAATGTTTATTCGGCTTCAATTGTTTCATGAACACACAACAGTTTAAACAGAGCCTTAGAACCTACATCAAGCCCATACGGTTCATTTGATACAATTTAATTTGACCACTTGAGAGGCATAAACATTCTTAACATGTGAATTAAAGGTGTCTCTGGAAGGCATTCAGCTTTGCACTAAATGTTGTTAAGAAATAGACAGAAGCCAAACAGAGGACTGTTATACAGAGTCAGTAATCCGATATTCTGCTATCATTACCATGAAGCTCTTTTTCACAGTAAAAACCTTAGACTTGAGATTCCAGGAAGAGGTGATTTTTTTTAATATGAAAGAATAGATGCTTTGTTCTTCTATAATTAATGGAAGAAAAATCTTGTTGATGTTTGCATATGTTTAAGTTATTCGAGATCTGGAGTTATACTGCTCCGTTACAGAACACAACCTGGTAAGTTATTGTTCCCAATGTTGCTAAAAATTGTGTGGTACTGTAAGGTTAGCAAGTATACAGCAAACTGATTTGATTTTCTATCTACTCTGGAGACAGTGGGAATCAGTGGGTAAAAAAAAATAACCCTCAAATATTCCCTCAGCTCAAGCAGGAAGCTTTTAACTGTAGATCAAGGTAAAGACCCAAAATTTCATTAAGTTATATTGCAGTCAAAGGCTTCAAAGACATATCTGATGATTTATTGTCCAGGAAGAACTAAACAGTGACCTATTGCTGCCTAGCAAAGTTTGTCCTAATGGAGGAGTGGGCATGCACAATTGAGAGCAAAAATGTTGTGCGCATACTAGGAAGTACAGGACCACCTTCACAAGGATAACACTACCTCCAGGTTCCTGATCTCCTCTTGGTTTGTCCCTCGTAACAAATGTAGCTGGAGAGATACAGCTGCTTCTAAAAATCCCAAGCACCTGCAAAGTGAAGGTACCAAAAAGTGCAGACGTTTACAGGGTGTGAAGCCACCTGTGGTACAGCCTCATGGAGAGTTCTGGATCTGCTGGAAAAGATCTCCTGGGGGGAAAGCACCATGCAGCAAAATGCACCTTATACCTCTGGCCTCAGGTAGATTTGGGTCTGGGAGAAGACAGACATAAACACATCTAAAGAGTGTTTCAGCCTAAGGCAAAGTGCTCCCAGAACTCCCAAAGTACCCCTCCTCCTTCAAGGATTAGTGGGGGTATCTAAGGGCAATTAGACTACTGGTTTAAGTGCCTCAGCACAGGCTGGAAGACAGGATGAATCTTGGTTCGAGAGTCTACAAAAATACTTATGTAAGCCAGTGGTTACCATTTTGATTTATTATGCAAAGAGGAAGAGAAAGGGGAAAAAGAAGAAAGAAGAAGAATCTGCCTTCTGAGCTACTGAAAGTAAAAGTGAAAGGACATTTGTCAGACATTTGAAGAGTAAACTCAGCACGTTGCTGGAAATGGAGAGAAAAGGCTGGGGAAAAAAATTGCTTGTGTTCATCCCTTTAGCTGCTGTTCTCTTCTAAAGAACCTTTTCTTGCCTACTCTGGAGTGACTTAGGACTTACAGTTTGCTACCAGCAAACACTAGGTGGGTGACGGCAGTGCAAATTTTCCACAGAAAGATGACTTTGGAGATGCTCCAACACAGTCCAGACTTCCTAGAAGCTCATCTGAACAAACACATAATGACGACTAAATCTTGATATAGCACTTCTCATCCCCAGATTAGGGTCACCATTTTCTACCCAGACACATTCACTTTTGCTCTAGACCTGGCCAGGTCCATTTCTATCCCTGGGAAAGCCAGATGGAGGGGAGATGTGTCACTTGTCTACTTTGGCCAAAGGGAGAGCCACAACGGAGTCCTTCAAGAATAGGTACAGGATGGAGATAGAAGGATGGACCTCAGGTTGCTGCAGAAGATATGAAGACTCTAATTTTGTGGATCTGGAACAGCCAAGGTTGGAGGGGGTAGGTAGAAAGTGTAGGAAGTGAATGGAAGAATAAATTTAAAGAGGTTTGGGAGGGAGTGGTACAGCAGAGGTAGGATTGAACAAACTCTCGAGACAAGTGCTGAAGACATGTTGGGAAGGGCAGGTGGGGATGGGAGCGGCAGGTCAGGAAGTTGCAGGCTGTGGGTAGGACTGGAGGAAGACGAACAGAAAAGTGAAATGCCCTTGGCTCTCAGAGGTGAGAGACTGAAGATAAATAAATCAAAAGGTAGCTCTCTCCTCCCCCAGCTTTAACAAGAATACTTCCTATGAGCAGAAAGACATGTATGCATAGAACCTCTCTATTCTCTCCAAGTCCACAACAAAGGGATGCCCACCTACAGTAATTTTACCCTCTGGCCAGTATGTTAACAATACTTTAATTCTCAAAGGACTTCAGAGGAGAACAGTACTACTGTTGGTCTGTGGGAGCAACAGGACTAGCCAGAGGTATTTATCACTTCTTCATGGTAAGTCTGCTCTACAGACACCTCTGAGACTGCAGGGGATATGTTCTTGCTGCTGTTAACTGCAAACTCACTCAGCAACAAAAGCACAGAGCTCAATTCAGGCTGCAGCAACTGGACTACCTTGTAATACAGACACACAGGGGGTCTTGTTCTTTAAACATGGACTTGTAGTGCCATTTCAGATCCCCGAGGGTACCTAAGAAATCTCTGCAGCCTGACAGATAATACAGAGGTCTTAAGTGTAACTTTTCCCTTTGGAAGAAACAGGTGAAAGCCATACAGGATATGTTTTGGCATCTCAGATAGCAGCAGATACCTCTGCATGAGTAAGATGTCTTCATAATCTCTGTAAGATTACAGAAAAAAAAAAAAAAAAAAAAAAAAAAGGCAAAGACTGGTGCCAAACCCAAGCAGCACATATTGACTACTGACCTACTGACCACACTTCCTAGGGCTTGCACTCTCCTGTCTATGCTGCTTGGTCTTGGATCTCCTCTGAAGCTCATATGGTCTTCCTGTGACCCTGAGAGAGAAATACTTCTTTCTGCTTGTTGTCTTTTCCAGTAGGAAGCATGTGAGATACCCTGATGGCTGGGCCTCAGCTCACCTAAGTGATGTTTTTACAGAATTCCAAAAAACATACATTGCAGGCCTGGAGGTATGTTGTTAGAACATGAGTGTGGGGACACGAAGGTTGTTGGGAGTGGTGGAGGGCTGCTTTGGCTAGAAGGATTCAAACTTGGTGCATTCTTATCCATACTGTGTTTGGGAGTGGTCCACAGGACTTTTTTCAGAGCAATATGTATCTGGGGTCACCATGTACATGACTATTGGTCAGCTGATACAGACCATCACTAACATCAGATGACATTTCTAGCTTGAAATGAGTCACCGCCAATGCTGTCCACAGTTTCCCTATCTCAGTCAGTCTCACTAAACAAACACACAGTTGTTTGGCTCGTTGAGTAGCAAAAGAAAAGGAAAGAAGTAGTTGCCTAAGAGCTACTGCTTTTTGAGGGCTTGGGATTTCCATCACTTTTTGCTGGTCAGCAAAACCTGCTAAGCAGAACCAGAAGGCTGTGGCCTCTGTGCACTTCTGTTGGTTTGGTTTGGTTTGGAACGTGCTACCTCAGTGTGCATAATCCAACCGTGAGAACAAGCCTCACTGCCTGCAAACCCCGCCGAGCCTGCATTTTAATGCTTAATGTAATTCTTGGCCCACTGTCATTTTGGCAGCACTTTGACTGCAGACCTCAATTTAATACAATTATTAAATGTAAGAGAAATACCATGTAGGATACATCAGTCATCAAATCCTAGGCTAGAGGTCTGGATCTCAAGAGGTGATGTTGCCAGCCCCCATGCTCAGGGAGTCAAACACACCCCATGCTAACCCAAGTGATGTTTGGCCAACTTACTCTTAAAAACCTCCAGCCACAGGAGGAGTTTTGGTAGCTCTGTAGGTTCCAGACCCACAGCAATGACAGTGAGCCACAGTGCCCCTGTGCTCACAAGATGCTGATCAGTCAATCAGGAGGACTAGGCACTGTGTTCCAGTTCTCTTGCTGACCTATTCGGTGACCTTTCTAGACTTCTCAGACTTATGAAAGAAGAAATGATGATATTGACTTACCTGACAAAGCACTTGGATGAAAGCACTTTTGATAAAGACCTACAAACTAAAAAGCCCCTAATATTAGTTAATAATGGTATTATTAATAATTTAAAATAATCCCTATTATCAAAAATCAGATAATAACTCATTTGACTGATTTTAATTTGGAACACAAAACTTCATCTAACTAAATGATTTTTTTTTCTTATGTGAAGAGATTTAGGGGACTGGTCACCTCTCCTTGACTTCCATAAGATTTGGGCTGCATGTAGCGGCATGGTGAGGGAGTCAAGTTTCTGCTCTTTAGTGTGTTGTTTTCATCCCATCTGTATAGGATTTTAGCAGGAAAGCAAATGGGTCTTTCTCACAATCAGCTCACTAAATTCCCTCTCTGGTGGAGATCCTGCAGAAAAACATTTCCAGGTAAGATCCAATGAGCTTGGTGGGAGCACAGGGTCATCATACACATAGTCCTTTGCCTTTCAGAGTTGGAAGTTTTGCAAGGCCCTGGGGATCCTAGGGGTGTTTTTAGAAAAGAGGCTTCAAAAGTATTCCTGACTCCTTTTTTGAGAGCAAACCACAATTACATGGGGAAAGTATAGTGAAGACATTTGACTGCCAGGCACTGGAGAGAAGATCTGCACAAACACTTGTGTTTGCATGGCTTGGGTTATTTAATCTGGAATGTCCTTTGACTTGACTCCCTTGTGCTCCTCTTCTCCAGCGCACATAGAAGAATGGGGCTCTTGGGTGACTTCCATCTCCCCCATGCAAGAATTTTGCCTCTGACATGTATGAGGAGTAGGAACAGGACTGCAGCAATAAATAAATACCAACGTGATTAAAAACAAATGTATGAAGCATTATTAATGTTACACTGGAGAGAATGGAAGCATGCTATGCCAGAAACACCATCAGGAGCTGAACAGATAGATCAAGGGCTACATAGCTTAATGTTAAGACAACAGAAGGGGGCAAAGCAGTGATTTACTACGCAGACAGCAAAATCTGAGCCTGCAGCTGGATATTTCCTGTTTGATTGGTAGAATTGTTTTGAACTAGGACAGGTCAGACTCATGTCTATGCAGGTAACCTACCTCTGTCAACAGGAACTGCCATGTTTTCTCTTGTTTTCATTATTCAGCACACCCGCTGCCTGCCCTTCCATCATGCCTTCTATGCTCACAGCTCTTGGAGAAGCTTTGACAACCTGAAGCCCATCTGTCCTTGCTTTGAAGGCATTTCTGGAAAGACAGCTGGACTGTCTGGATGCTCAGCAAAACTGCCTGTAGTGCAGGTAGGAGGCTGAAAGTTTGGTGATAGAGGGGAGCTCCCACCCTAAAAGCACAGCTCTTTTCCAGCATTTTTCCCATTTTTGCTACTGATGCATTCGAAATGCAACCACCACATATGCAGTGCTTTACTCCTGTGCGTAATTATCTGACAGCTCCTATTCTAAGTGCTCATGCAACCACATGTAGATGGAGAAGGAAACAAGTCATTTGCATACAGAGCAAATATTTTGTCATCACCTGCTGTTCATCCTAATGAGATTTTGCCAGACTCATTAGAATGATTCCACGCTTCTTAATACCCACTGGGATTGCTTTATTATTTGATAGAGTCAACAGTTGGCATATGCCACAGTGTCTTTGTATTCAACTCCCTCGAAACCTCTGATGGCAGCTAAACAAAGGCAGTGAATAACCAGTTTTGTTTCCCTCTTTCTCCCAGGATGTCTTGACACTGACACCAGTGACTCGTAGGCATCATGGTTAAAGGGATCTCTTTATCAGCCCACTCCCACTGGCTTCTGAAGGCAGCAGGCATCTTTTCACTAGGGACTGGCTTGTCTCTGCTTGGCTGAAAGCAAGGACCCTGAGGGCACCTGCTCCCTGCAGAGGGCTGATGGGGATTTCTGTTTTTCTACTTCCCCTGCTGGTTTTAAAAATCCTGTTTCTAAATCCATTGGTGGTGGTTTTCTCTTTCCTGTTACTCTATCAAAAAGCTACATAAGCAACAAGAAAGAGACAAGGAAGTGATTAAAAACAAAACAAAACAAAACAAAACAAAACAAAACAAAACAGCTGTTGATTAGTTCAGTAAGAAACTACAGAAGATTTGGGCATGGCCCAAATTTACATGCCTCTTTTTGTGTGTAAGCTTTCCATATGGGTTGGTGATCATGGGCAAGCTATCAATTGCATTAAAAACAAACAAAAAAAATACAGAAAAGTACTTTTTTTCTAATCTGTCAGATCTAATAATCCAAGGTGTTCCAGTGGCATAAGTGGGATATAATTGGTTTGGGTGTTGCTTATAAAAACATGGAGTAAAAAAAATCCTGAAGTGTGACATTTAAGTTGACAGTGTCACTTTAAACAAATCCACTCTAGATGATTTTTGCTTTGGGAGTCTCCTTTTACAAACAGACCTTGCCAAGAGCCAGAGTAAACACTATGTTAATCTTAGATCAGCCTTTGATTTCTCCTACTTCCTTTCCCTTCCTTTTTCCTTTCTATTTCCTTCCAAGACAACAATATTATAGACAATTTAAATCAGACATGTCCATAGCTGAACAACAAAATCACCAACAGAGGACAATGAAAACAGCAATAAACTCAACACAGTAATTATTTTCCCGTCACACCAGCAATTACAAAAGCAAAGAAAAGAACAACTGAGTGCTCTTAAGCTGATATTGATCATTTAATTTTCTCATGCCATGTAATATTAAACAGGCTAATGCTACTACAGAGAATCCTGGCAACAATTAACTGTAGCTATGAAAAAGTCAAACTCATTGCAGGCTTCAGCAAGGGGGATAAGTCATTATTCATGACGATGGTAATAATTAGTTGCAATGGAATAAGTGAAATTAAAGACAGATTAATACTTAGGCACAAATTCACCATTTCAGTGAGGTTTGTTTCTGGCCCAGATCCTGCCAGGTTTGTATTAGCATGATACACACTGCTTACTCAGAGTTTCTGCAAGGCCAACCTGCAGGTCAGTGGCTGGCATAGGCTAATTGGGAATTGTAGCTTCTCTCTACAAGGTGAAGAATGAACTTGGCAACAGGTTATCTCATGAGGATTACATATCACATGCTTTTCATTCTCACCATGTGCTGAAACTTCATTGTAGATAACACAGGTAGAGCCAAGTTTGAGGTTTTTGCTGTTGGGCTGGTTTTAAACTTGAATCACATGTTGTTCAGTTCACAGAGCATGTGCCTGTCTTTAGACCTGGAGATTTGGTTGGCAAAACATAGGTGCTGGTTGACTTGAGTATCCCACTCGCTGTCTAGCTGCTCCTCCTAGAGACTATTAATCAATCTCCCATTAGTTTTTAAATCATATCTGCCAATCCTGTGTGAATACCTTAAATATAGATAAAGATACCTCAACAGAAAATAGATTCCTATGTTTAGGCAACTGAGCTGCACCTCAGCATTTGGTTCCATTAATAGGTCTTCAGACGCTGCTGACTGCACTGACTAGATTTCAGTTGACTACATTGGGAGCTTAGACACCTGGCTCATCTGTAGACACCAAGTGTACGCTACAGTTTCAGAAACACTAGCTGTTAGAGTTGTCCTACAATAGTATTTGACCTCCAGTTGTTTTTCCAGGTGGACATGTGCCTATTGTAGATACTGTGCCATAAGCTCTCAGCCCAGCCTGAATACCTCAGCTATCTCACCACATCTCAGATAGCTCTTGGTACTTATGTGTGAGCAACTTAACTGACCCCATGGAGTTTATCTCAACTGTTTCCAAACAAGGTGATCTTCCAGTGCTGGCCTTACAGTTTATACCATAAATGATGGACAGCTCTTCTTATGAGAGCAAACTCAGACCTGTGTTTAATTGAGAGCACAAATAAAACCACAAGGAGTCACCATGGGAGGAGAATGAATGGTGAACAGACACTGTGGGGTGAGGTTTTCTTCTCCACGCTTTCATGGTGGGTGCAGTAGCGGTTCCTCAGAGGCATTCTTGCTGTAAGAATGCTGTCAGATACAGAGGAAGCACCAAATTTGAACCATATGTGGGGGCCCTGCACTGTGTAGTCCCATCTACAGCTCCATTAATTTTACTTTCTGCTATTTCATGTTGCACCACTTTAATCTCTCTAGGCAAATTATCATCAAAGTCCTACCCAAATTAGCAAAAGGTTGAATTTTTCCTCTCCTGATTTATGTGAGAAAGAGAGTCGTGATTCAGACAGGTTAAGAAACTCCTCCTCAAAACTTCCACTACTTCTGCAAGACCTCAAAGAGAGTTCAAAATGTTTGGATGGGTCTGCTTTTGTTTCCATTTCCTGAGGGAAGTTAGACTCGTTGCCATTCGAAGTATTTCTGTCCATCCCCAAATCCTCTAACCACTGAAGGGATGGAGAGAGAGAGAGAGGCTGTGTCAGAGAGGCCAGATAATCAGACATTTACTCCAGGAAAGAATCATTAGGGAAGGAGAAATACTTTATTACTCATTTTATTTTTCTTTTATTTTTCCTAGTGTCCATATAGATCACATCATTGTAATTCCATAGTTATCATGATAACCTAAACCCACAGGAGCCAGAAGAATAAAAGTTGCCAGTGGCACAAAACTGGGCAGATAGAGAAGAGCATGCCCTCTAGGAATTCTTGCAAACACAGAACCTGCCTGTGGAAAAAAGAAAAATAATGTAAGTGGAAATATTTTTTCCTTTAAATTGGAGTTCAGTTTATTTTAAAAATGAGTCTATCTAAAGTTGTGATGAACATACGTTAAAGGCTAAATTTGTTACATTTAATCAAACAATTTGAGTTATAATGAAAGAATATTTTTTGTACTAAGCACTCAAAGTTCACTTACCAAATTTTAAGGAAAGGCAAAATCGACTGAATTTGTGAAAGTCATCAACTAAGCAGAATCTATGGGTGTGCTCAACTGGTTTTTGAAGTAAAACCATTTGCTTTCTTTGTTCAGCTAAAGTACCCTCCGCATATTATCTGTGGTACTGCAACAAGGACATTCTGGATCATAATAATAATAATGATGATAATACTAAAAGGTGCTAAAAAGAGTGCATCCTACAGAACACCGGAGCGTACTGCACAGGACACGGGCAGCTCTGCAGGAAGCCAGGCTGAGCCACACAGAGTTTATTAGCTTAGGCTCAGCACTGTGCAAACACAATTATACACCTCCTGAACCCTCCCTGACCTTAAAATCCTAATGCCACCTTCACATGGTGCTGCACCTGGACCACCGATAAACCACTCTGCACTGAGCCACCTCAGATCTCTACATCCACAGGACAGTTAATCTGCAGTCCAGATAAACTGACCATAGATATTTGACAGATGGATGAAATTCAGTCCAATATCTTCTTCGCTTTCAGCTGAGAGTATATTTAGGAGTTGGAGAACCAGGAGGATTTGTTCCCCTCTTCTATTTTCTGGAGTGAGAGGATGAGCTATATTCATCTAAAATCTTGAAAATCCAAGTGATGAGATCAATTCAATTGCCTCATTTTCACAAATGCATCCTTTTTAAATAAATGTATTTTAGGAATTATGTTCTTTTCACTTTTCATTTAATTCCACTTTCTATGAGACTAGAATCTGACACAAACTGAATAAAAAAAAAAAAAAGAAGAGTGGATAACCCACCATTTCCTGCTCTAATAAAAATGATAAAAGTTACGTTTCCAAATAAACATATGTTAAGCTACATGACTGTTTAAATCAGGGGCCTCCCATGCTGTGTATCCTCTAGTAACTCTTATGCTTCTGGTTAACATTAACAGAAAGAACAAAATGTAGTTTAAAGGAGCCACACTTTATTTAAGAGATGTAATTTAGTATTTACCAAGCAATGAGAATATATATTTCTTAAAGAAAACAAACAAGCATGAATGCAAATCAAGATTAAAATATCTAGCTACCATAGACCAAGGTTCCTTGCTTGATGATTTAAAACATGCTCGCTTTCATAACTGTTATTTGAAGCCTATTAATTCTGAAAACAATTCACATATGTTCAGTCAATGGATTTCTTAAACTACACCTGCTGTCTTCTTCTGAGCCATGGATGGTCTTGTCAGTGTTGAACATCTCTATTACCCACCACTGTCAGTCTGCTTCTGTGAGAAAACTGTCTCCATCCAATGTGACATTTCAGGAAAGAAGGCTCCATACATGCTCCTTACCAACCATTAAGTCAATACCCTCTACCTCCCAATTTAACCCTGTACAACAGAAGCACAGAAGAGTCTCCAATGAGACTCTCCATTGACATTGCCCATTTCTGTTTTGTCCAGGGGAAAAAAAAAAAAGTCGAAGAAACCTCACATGAGATCATTCATGCTTTCTTCCAGAACAGACATCTAACCTCCACCTAACGCTTATTAACTGTTGCTTTATGCAAACAAATTCTCTCAATATAACTCAGTATCTGACCTCGCCCTACCTTGAACATGATAAAAGCTCTTGAGAAGGGCTGGTCCTAACTCCATCTCAACCCCACAAGGATTCTGGACTTTTTCCAGTTCAGCATCTATCTGGCATGTAAAACAGAAACAGTGATAGTGACAGTGATGAATGATTTGCTCTTGGCTGTTGCCTGCATTCACACTGCTGGATATCACTACAGCATTTGATTGCATAAACTATGAAATCCTTTTGTCCACATTAAGAATGTTTGGTCAGCATTACCAGATCTAAAAAACGATCTCTGCAGAAGAAACTGGTAAATTTGTGCCCAAAGTAAGCATACAGTATCCAGAGAAAGTCCATCCATTGAATGAACTCACCGCTCTCTCAGGACTATGCAATCACAGTTGTGGAATTATTTAAACTCAATTAATGAATAATTAAAAAAAACCCTTTAACAGATACTTTTGGCAGCTACCATACAACTTACTTGTTATGTAATTGAAATTATACAAGCAATTAAAGGGCAATTATAATCAGGAACTGAGAGAGTTTTGGGAAAATGAGATGTGGAAAGACAGCAAGGCTGTGGATAATTCATTCTGTCTTAAACAGTTGCTTGTCTCAGTGGGTTCCTTCAGCCAGAGATAAGCCGAACTGCAATGCAGTGCTCAGCAGGAAGAGAAATCATCAGTTCCCCAAACCAAGTGAGTTTCAAAGATACGGTCACCTGGGAGAGCCCCAGATGCTGCAGGCAGGAGAGGCCAAGGCTGTGCTACAAGGACCTTGCCTTCTCAGCAGTGGCTACAGCATCCTCAGAACACATTTTTCTCCCAAGCTAAACCTGGTTGTCCCCAGGCTACTCTTACCCCATATCTATACCAGGTTCTCCCTTTCCAACCCCCCCTCCACCACGCCACCAAGAAAGGACAGCTTTTGAACCAGAGCTCTCCCTCAAAGGCTGCACTGTATTTGTAAACCCATCTGATGTCTATCACAATATGAGTACACCCCACAACGACTGCCTGAAGGCTGGAGAGACCTTTTTTAGAAGAGGGGAGTAAACAAGCAGAGATAAACCCTTCCCCATTCTGCCTGTAATACTTTTTTTATCTGCTTGTCATCACGAGTTTTGGAGCCTCAAAAAGCTGCATGAAAGAGATGGATCATTTCCGCATGTCAGGCTTGCCTCTCCGTTGCACAAGCTGTGTGTTTGCTGGTGCAGTGAGCGACAACGGCAGTCCCCCTGGCAAAGGGGGTTATGCCCGAATGCAGTCTGATGCAAGGATATCATCTTCCCTGAAGGGTCTGAAAAATGAAAAATTATCTATGCATGTGCTCTTGAAAACCAGGGTAGGGGGCAGGGAAAACCTTCCAGTAAGAAATGATGAAAATCAGAGCAGGAGAAGGAATCTGAACTCATATTGAAGTTGGTGTGTTTTTTCATACCCTGCACATCTCATGTTACAGGCATCATTTGTCAGTAGCTCGAGGCAGCCATTTTAATGAAAAACTAGGCAAAGTTTAGGGAAGACAAAGAGAAAGAGGTGCATGTGTGTGCATGCTTTTACCAGCGCCGTTGCTGACAAACTGAGTTGATAAAATACATTTCTTGCTTGGGGGGACCCAACTCCCTCCCTTTTGCCACTGCAGAAAGAAAATGAAAAATACATTTACAAAACCACAATAAAAATATGCTAATGTGTCAGGGGGCCTTTTTCTGCATTTCAGACTGAGAATCTGCCTGCAAAAGTAACTTCTGCATGAAGATTCCCAGATGAGTTACCCCAGTTAACTTCAGAAGGGGTTAAGGATGAAAAAAATCCCAGATGAAAACCCAACTTCAAACCTGTTTGTTTAATTTGGTCCTGGATGCCTAAGCAGGTGTGCCAGGTTTTTTTTTGTTGTTTGTTTTGGGTTTTTTTTTTTATGTTTCTGGGCTTGGGCCAGCCAAACACCTCTATTCCAGAAGGCTCCTGTCTGCCTTTCTCACCTGCTCCTCCACCTCACCAGTTTCTTTTCTCATCACTGCTCTGGCCCACTTCTTCAGGGTGTTCTCAGTGTAGACAGGGAACATCTAATCCCTGCTTGTTGACCCAGGTATGTAGGAAGGCCTTTTTTGACCTGTAGAAAATCAGGAAGCCTGTGCAGAGGAAAGCAGTTTGCTGTGATTAGAAAGCAGGAAGCAAATGAGAAGGCAGAGGCTTTCTGGGCAAAGTTTCTCCAGGGAGTTTCTACAAGCCACAGACCCACTGTGATGTTGCTCTTTATTTAGAATCATAGAATCATTTAAGTTGGAAAGGGCTTTTGAGATCATCAAGCCTAACCGTTAACCTAACACTGCCAAGTCCACCACTAAACCATGTCCCTAAGAAACACATCTATAGTTTCTCTGGGCACCAGTGTTTGTGTCTCCGCTCTTGTCAGAGTAAACAATAATCAGGCTATATTTTACTCTGTCCACAACCTATTTTTAGGGCTTCACTTGCTGTTAACCTGCTGCAGAAGTGCAAGAAGCACACATATAGGAATGGTGCATCCAGCATCCCAGCCTTGGATCTCCCTGCAGGCAAGAAATAGTCCATAGCGCAAGAAATAGTCCATATCACAAGAAATACTAAATTTTCCTTCCCATGATGGAAGTAGAAACAGTGCCTCACTGACACACTGCCCTCTCCTGCCTGTGCAGGCAGCGTAAGGCTGGGGTTGTAACTGCAGACTGCGTGGGGCAAAGCGTATCTGTCTTGATGGGTAGTGCAGTTGGCATGACAGGGCTAAGGTCCTTCTTCTCAAAACCTGCAAAACCAAGACTTTGATTTACTTTAGTTCTTTACTGCTATTTTAGCTTTGATAAAACATACATTATAGCTAGGAGAGCCTGCCTCTCCCCCTGAGACGCTGCCCAAGGAGTAGACAATAACAAGGAGTATTGATTTATTGCTGCAGAGGAGGTAGAGAAAGAGGAATGTAATAAATGCTGAGGAGATGAGAAATGCACCCATTCCCTCACCCCCTACATGTGCACACACACTCACAGGCGCTCACAGCCTGGAGAGGGAGAGGAGGTTATCTGCCATGAACCAGCACATTGCTGAAATTCTAATTAAACAAGAGCCAAAACAGGTAGGTGGTGGTAGAAATGCTGAGCTTGATGCGCATTTATCATCTTCAAATGCTGAACCCAAGTTGGTGAGGAATGTCAAGAGAAGGGCACCCTACTATTTGCAAAAATATTTTGTAAGAAAGATGGAACTGGCCCTTTCCTACACAGAATTAGAATAAATATGCTTTATTCCAAAACAAATCAAAATGCGCCTTTGAAGGAATACTAATAAGTTTGGCAGAACAAGAACACAAATGTTAGAAAATGCTAATTTAAAATTACTTTTGCTACCTTAATCCAGCCCCCACGTGTACATATATTATGCAGACACAGTTTGTACTGTCGGATCAGACAGTATTTTTTCCACACAGCTTCAGTACACAAATTAGACCTATTCTGTGGTTGTGGCAGCATCTCTACTTCATGTTCTTACAAAAACTACAAGTGAATGAGGAATGGGACTGCGGGGAAGAGAAAGTACAAAATTACATCCTTGGATCTTATCTCCTCCTTTGTTCCAGAGTGCTGGGAAATATTGTTCAGCCAAGCTTTGCATAGGTGGGCTGTAATTGTGTCTTTTTTACTTCCTAGGTGCCTGACTTCCAAGGCCAGCAGGGCAGAAGTGCTGAGCTCTCAGTCTCAGCTGAGTCAGGGAGAGCAATGCCTCGGTGATTCACAGCATCATATCATATAGTAAGTGCTCTGAAAAATCATGTCCCTGTGGGTTTGAACTGGGCACAGTGCTGACTTAGCTGCCCATTTGCCAAATGACAATATTGTGATATCTCATCATGAAGAATTTTTTCTAAAATGAACCAGCTAATAGCTTGGGAGCTCTTGCACTCCACTGGTGAGCACTATAGAAAATCCCATGAAGAAAATATTTCAGGATTCAAAGAGCATGGTATAAATCAGGAATATACTAGAAAATAACAGATTGAATAGGTGCTTGCCACTGTGAGGCTGAAGGACTTTGGATACGTGAAGAAACCCCAAGTATTCATGTGCAATTAAAGACAAAATTAAAGGGAGTTAAGTGAGGTTGTATGACATCCGCATGACATATCAGCAGGGTAAACACCATGGTGTTGAGATTTGCTGAGGCAGCTAAAGGACCACACCTGTAGGATGAGAACTGCCTTTAACAGTACGTGGGAGATGAAACACTCTGTCATAAGTGGCTTCACACATAAACACTGACAGCAGCAGACTGGTGAAATTTAGGAACAGACCCATTTTGGGTTGTGGACTGGTGCCTTCTCTTCAGTGAAAAAAATTAAATGGTTACCCTTGTCCTAACCCTGCCTCAGCCCTTAGGACTTTCCCCACTGTAAACTTTCCTTAATTTCAGCAATTCAGTCCCATTCTGAAAATTCTGTGGTTTTTTGGACTTCTCCTCCCAGTTTTAGTTTTAGTCATGCCTGTGCCAGTTCACCCCTTTCAGATCCTCCATCCCTCTCTTCACATTAGATATCAGCCTGAGTTGTGACCATAGAGCCCAATTCCTTGTCCATTCTTTCTTTTCCCTCACACAACTATCTTTTCATTCACAGAGCACAAGAGAATTTCAAAGCATAAGTCACAGCATTTTAAAATATAAACCTTTTCCTTCAGCCTGAGTCTTGGCCATGAGGAACAGCTCTAAATGAAATTCTCCTCCTACCCTATCTGAAATAATTAAGCCTGAGGCAAACACCTGGATTGGAAAACTTTACTCCAAATGGTCAAATTTTGGCAACATTGTAAGTGACTGGAAAATGAGAAATCTTAATAAAATGCAAAACTGTCAGAGCCACCTGTAAAAACCTAGAATTCTAGACAGGGTTGAGCTGCCCTGGCGTCCCCAGTCTCAGACATATATCCTGGATGTGTCTTGTGTATCTTCAGCTCAGAGCTGGGTACGCACCAGCAACCCATATAGCCCTTTCACCCTTCTTTCAACCAAAAGAAAAGCTCTCTGCCAGCTGCAGTGTGACCTAGATGACTGTGGGACCAGAACCTCCCCAGATCTGCCCCCTAAGTTAGGTAGACATGGCCCCCAAGAGCTCCTCCTGGGCCCCTACTGATGTGTCCCAGTGATACAGAGATTTCCCATGAATCACCAGCAAGGATATTGGTGGAGTCACAGATTCTCATTCCCATCCCAAAGCAGCCCCACGGGCAGGCAGGAGGTGGTCTCTCAGCCCACCAGGGACCTGCTGCCCCGACAGGTCCCCAGGGGTGCATGGCGGTGACCAACATGCTCAGCAGGGGCTTGCCTCACTGTAGGCGTGTTGTGTGCTAGTCTCTGAAACCAGTGCCCGTCTGCTACTGACAAGGTGAACACCTAGTGTTGTCATGCCTTCAGCACACTGTGTTAAATGTTAATGTTAAACATTAAATGGCAGTAAGTGAAGGTCTCCAGCACAATTCCCCAGCTCTTTCTCCTTGCTGTGGACCTACTCCCTGGCCTTGAGCAAATTGCTAAATCTTTCTGGGAACCAATTTCCTCAGTTAATAAACTCTGCGGTGGGATGCAGTGACGATCGATTTCTTAACGTTTGTGTAGCATGGGAAGGTCCTTGAGGGGAAAGCTCATGGGAGAGCAGCATTGTTACTCTTATCTCTTCAGAGTTAGCATCTAACACATCTGCTAAGGGTGACTCAGTCCCATGTCTAGCTTACTGCTCACTCAAAAGTATAGCAGAATTTCTATGGTACAATGAAGTATTGGAAATTAACTGAGACAGGGATTTATAGCTGCGTTTTCTTGCAATGTGTTATAATAGCCAGCATTATTTAATCATGGAAACATGACCTGGCCAGAGCTAACTAGCTTTGCTCAGGTGTGCTTGTAAATTTAATTTGAGTTCTTCTACCTTTGCAGAAGTTGAATGCAGGCTAATGTGTGTGCTGGAAAAATAACAACTCATATTATGGCATAGAACAGGAAACCTTTTAGTTGCACAGTAAAATAGTACAATTCAATGCATGTAGTTTTTATACAGCACCATTCAGAAATATATTTCAAAGCTTTATATAAACAATTTGTGTGTTACACCAGGGCCAACATGTCAAATTCTATTAAAGAGAAGAAAGCCATTGTAAAAATAAGTTTTCAACATACATATAAACAAAGCATTCATAGGAAGAGGAGGCTGCTAACAATTGGATATTGGGTTTTATTAATACAGATCCTGACAGGAAACTGAATCCATGGCATAAAACATTTACCTATGGTGCTCTCCATATAAAGGCTCTTATAATGTGTTTTATTTTTAAAATAAAGTACCTATGTGTCCTGAAAGCCCAATCGAGTGGGTCTGGATGTTCTTTTTCACTGCATTATCCCAGCAATTGAAAAATTAAGAAAAGGAGTGAGAAGAAGCTGAGACAGAGATGAAATGTGTGACTAACTGAAATCCTCCACCCCACTCCACTCCCCATATTTTCTTCCATGGTATTCAGTCTTCTGTGCTTGCTGCTTATTCCGTTATATTCTCTCACCCACCTACTAACACATTTCCATTGATTGCATATGTAGGTTTAAGCACTTCTACTCCCCCTGCACTGCAAGCTTTTGCAGTGCAGCTGAAGTATTCACCACTGTATTAGGTCGTGTGGCAGGAGGGAGCATGTTTTGGGCCATGCACATCCCTCCGCATCAGCTCTGGGGTCTGAAAGACCCTTCACGGGCCACCTAGTGGGATAGAGGTCCCTGTTCATGGGGACAGAGGGGTGACTGCTGTTGTGGGGCTTTGGTTGGGAGAAGCAAAGCTCCCTGGCTGTTGCATAATGCAGGCTCTGCCCTTCTGCCTTGGGAACTCATCTGTGGTAGGAAACACTGGCAACCGCCCAGAAAGAAACCACTATACTGGGAATGTGCTGTTTGCTGGTACTATCAGCTGCTAGGAGAGGAGAGAATAGAAAACTTCCCTTGAAGGCCCATCTTGACTTGGTTGTAGGCAGCCTTGTTGCTGCCTTCAGAAATATTTAGAGTCCAAAATGACTAGAGCATACTTGTGTTGAATTTACCATAAAAACTCAACAGAGTGTGCCAAAATAGTATCTCTGGCCTTGGAAACAGAAATGGTCAAGCTTTTCACCAACTAAGAATTTGGTGAAAGGTATATAAAGTATTGCTGACTTTTTTCAGATACACCTTATGAATAAGACTCTGGATGCTGGTTTATTTGGGTTCCTGGTAAACCTGCTTATCTATAAATTGTAATGTAGAATTAATATACTAAAGGAATTTTTAACATGTGCTTCTCAGTGGTTGTTTAATGGCTTGATAATTTTCCAGCAATATTTTGTCATTGACTGCTTCACACCAGCATTATCTTAAACTAATACCAAAAGCTAGCTGTTCCAGACAGCTGAATTGAAATGTGCAATATGGGGAGCCACAGCCAACACATCAGTTCCCGTGTCATGTGCATTTCTAATTACGCAAGAAGTGGTGCTTATTGTGCAGAAGATCATACAGTCAGTTCTGGTGTTCTCTGAGATGACTCACCTACTCTCACTCAGCGGCGCAGCACTAACTTTTCATATGTATCCTCTACTCACATGGCTATGCTCTCTAACTTTTGACTGGGATCTCTAAATTAAAGGCTTTTCCTATAGTCAGAGCAGGGGAACACGTGCCTGGGGAACACGGCTCTGCTCTTTGGTGGGCTGAGTCACTACTGGTCTGCTGCTCCACCGTTGCTCCATTGACTGGGGAGGGAGCCTCAGGCAGGGCTGGCAAGTCTTGGGTGTGCGTGCCCCAACCAGCCTGCCCTGCCACTGGCAGTGGGCTGAGAGGAGACCTTGCAAGGTGTGAAAGGCTTACCGACACTTGTCTGGGGTGACTGGGCTCCTGCTTAGGTAATGGAATTAAATAAATACATGTACACAGCCAAGTCCACAGTGACTTAGGTGGCAGCCCCACTCTGAGTTGGAGAGGTGACCCACCGAGCCCCTGTAGTTGCACTCAGGCTTTCCCAACCTGCAGTGTCTGTGGTGGCTGAAGCACCCTGACAGTGTGAGCCAGAGTCCCCGTGCAGGATTGTCCCCAGGCCATTTCCACTGACAGCCCTCATTTCACCTCTCCTTCCATCCCTGTGTTTTGACTTCCCTTGTTTCCAGGGTTTGTTCCCAAGCACTTACCACCTCCCTGCTGCCTGTTTCTGCAGCTGCGGCCTCACACATGCTTCCTCCGCTGTTCTGCGGGTACACCCTCTCCCTCGAGCATTTCTCTCCCACAGAGCGGCTGCTCTTTCCCACCAAGCATGGTTTCACCCCTGAGTTTCAGACAGTGCTGCAGACATTCACCAGACTAATTCTCCGGGGTCATGTCCTGCAGAAAACATCCACTGTCCCCAGGGACCTCAAGTCCCTTCCTCAGTCACAGGGAAGACGAGGATTAATCATAGAGCTACAGCACTCACTTTCCACTCCAGCTGTAGACCAGTCTTTTATAAGGGAAAGGAACTGGAGCAGCCCAAGGGTGTTACAGATATCTTCACGGAGTAATGGGTCTCCAGTGCCCTGATATATGGAGTTACCTTCTCTAAGTTTGCTAAATATCTGATCTGCCCAGTTCCCCCATACTGTGTCTCTTGGGCATGAGGTAGAAATCATCTTCCTTAACTTTAAATGTCTTTAAAATGGAATAACTTGTAGTTTGGAAGTGCCTGCTCGTTACCATAGAGTTTTAGACAGGGACTAAGGGGATGGTGTGTATGCTGCTTTGCAGAAGGCATATAATCCCAACATGACAGACACTTTTTATTTTGGACGACATGGCAAGCGTGCCAGTTCGCAGTGTGTAGGACACTCTCAGACCAGCTGCAGACATGTTACAGACTGGTCCCCTGGACCCAGGATGCAGCAAGTCCTTTTCTACAGCAACAATAAACCAAACTGTGACATTTCCACCCCGGTCTTTGTGCCTCGTGCCTGTCATCAAGCCTGGAGGAAGCCAGATGCTCTACAGGCAACCTCTTGTCCACATTAGGGCTGAGTTAATGGTCTCAGCATTATTTCTCTCTTCTAGTTTGGGCAATAAATGAAGAGGAGGATTTCTGTCTTCTAGTCTGAAAAGACTAGATTTAGATTTTTCATCCTTTCTCAGGAGTCAGCTACTGTAACTAAGCACCACAAGGGAGTCATTGAAGTTAAAGAGAAGGAACAAGGGCTCAAAAGTTTGAGGAGCATTGCTCTTAGGACTACAAAGAGCTCTGCATGGCCTATTAATAGATTTAGTCACAGCCCAATGCAGCTGTAGGCCCACTGAGTGGGACAGTATGTGTTTAGTTGTCTGATTACACCCTCAAGTCTTATTTTTTGCCCCTGCATTACAACTTCATTTCCCTCCTGCTCTTTCAAGATGCTGATTGATCCAGAGCCGTAGGTAGAGGAAAGAAATGTATTTATATTACAGCATAACTACTCTATATTTCCAAGTGAAAGGCGTGTAATTGAGCAGGGTTGCAGACAAAGAGCAGGTGTATTTCACAGCTGCTTCATCTTCGTTGCTCTGGTCTGATGAGGAGCAAAGCAGTGTACATGGGTGGGTTGGGAAGTGGGAAGGAGCAGTCAAATCAACTTGTGGCATACTGATGTGAACCAACTTGTTCCAGCACCTGCATGGTGACCTCAGGCTGTCAGAAGCACTAAAACCTGAATAAAAAAACCAAAACATAGGTATTTTTGCTCTAGCAGGATAAATGCATATGTGTAACCCTTAACACCTCACATCATGGGAGAGGGAAAGTAAATTTTCTCTCTGATTACAGATAAAACTGGACCAGTGTGGTTACTAGTCCAAAATATGGCACAACATGGAAGGTCCTCATTATCCTGATTTGTCAGAAAGATATAAGCCTTGCTCTCTCACTCCCAAAATAGCTTTCCAGGCTTGGAAGGTCTCTCCATGCCCTCAAAGGCCCATCACACCCAACCCATGCAAAGTGTGTTGAAGAGCCCAGTGCCATCACTGCAAAGCTGCAAAGCTGTGGAGCTCAGGCTGGGGTGGCTTGGCTGTTGGTGTTATAAAGAGAGCGTGAAGCCAGTCTTGCAAGGAGGCTCAGGCACACAATTAACTGACAGCCAATACTAGTAGGCCAATACTTTTTGGTTTTTGAGTCCACTCCCTGAACAGACAGAGCCAGATAATGAGAATGTCCCAATTCAGAGGAGCACCCAGGGCCACTCAGAGTGATGCTCCTGGCTCACATTTGGTGCTGCAGGCTCTGTGATTTTCCTCGGTGCGTCAGGACCGTTTTGCAAGTACCTCTGACTCGGGTTTCACCTTGGCTGTCAAAATCCTTGTACTGAATGTCATCCTTAGGAAAATAGAGGTTTGGTTTGATCCCAAAACTGGAGACATTTGAATCCACACACCTAGAATCTTCTAGATAACTGTGCTCATGGTGTGAAAGCTGCAGCACCCAACCATTACTTTCTTAACCACTGCTTACGTGTTTTGAGTAGCATCATAGTGTCAGGTTATGGTGAAATTTTGAAGACAGGCTCCAAGCTCATTTTGCCTCCTCAATGCTGAAGGAGCAGATAGAGCAAGAGTCAGGAAGCCCCAACAGTAGCAGAAATGTACAGTTCTGCTGCTATCCTGCAGCAGCAGAAGCACCAAGGTGCACAGTGAGGATCTGGCTCTGGCATAACACCATCAGCAAACAAGAAGGCACAGAGTACAGCTTCTGGGACAAGCTACTAGCATGGGTGCCAGGCTTGAGAGTTGGACCTGTGTGAACATCATGAAGTTCACCAAGACCAAGTGCAAGGTCCTGCACATGGGTCGAGGCAATTCCATGCACAAATACAGACTGGATGGAGAACGGATTGAGATCAGCCCTGAGGAGAAGGATGGGGAGTGTTGGTTGACAAGAAGATCAAGTGTGCACTTGCAGCTCAGAAGGCCAACCATATCCTGGGATACATCAAAAGAATCATGACCAGCAGGTCTAGACAGATTCTGCCCCTCTGCTTTGGTCTCATGAGAGCCCACCTGGAATACTGTGTCCAGTTCTGGGCCCCCCAGCATAAGAAGGACATGGGCCTGTTGGAGCGAGTCCAGAGGAGGGCCACTCAGATGATCAGGGGCTGAAGCACCTCCCTTATGAGGACAGGCTGAGAGAGTTGGCATTGTTCAGCCTAGAGAAGGCTCCAGGGATTCCTTATAGTGGCCTTCCAGTACTTAAAGGAGGCTACAGGAAAGATGGGGAGGGACTATTTGTCAGGGAGTGTAGTGATAGGATGAGGGCTAACACTTTTAACATGAAAGAGGGTAGATTTAGATTAGATAGAAGGAAGGAATTTTTTCCTGTGAGGTTGGTGAGACACTGGCACAGGTTGCCCAGAGAGGCTGTGGCTGCCCCCTCCCTGGCAGTGTTCAAGGCCAGGTTGGACGGGGCTTTGAGCAACCTGGGCTAGTGGAAGGTGTCCCTGCCCATGGCAGGGGGGTTGGAACTAGATGATCTTTAAGGTCCCTTCCAGCCAAAACCACTCTATGATTCTATGTGGCAATGCCATGTGTTAGCCATGCTGCCGTAACTCTGTAGATGCATGTTCCTACCCTAAGATAAATGTAAAACATTTTATTGGTGGACATGGGATAAACTGCCTCATATTTTCCATGGAGTAAGAGTAGGAGCCCCAGCAGTCACGCTGGGAGCTGTTGCTGTTTTAGAAGGTCACACCCAAGTTTGCCACAAGGTCACTTTTTCATGTTGCCAAGCCCACACAGGGGAATGGAGCCAACCCAAATTGACTGAAGAATGCAAACAGAGTATGTCAGCTTGGGCGTCCTCATAGCCACCTCGGCATAACCCTGCGGGTGAAGAGTGGATGAGAAATGAAAAGGGAAAAGCAGAGAGAGAGAAAGTCTTCTGTAAAGTAGGAAGGGGAAAACATCTGGGATTTTTTGTATTGTTTTTAAGGATAGTTATTTTTGAAATACAGCTCTGCAGCATGAGATAGATGTCCTGTTGTTCCAGTGGGATATTTACAAGTGACTCATTAAATATTTAAATGGCAATGTATTGTTTCTGAGATGGGATTGACAGTGAAAGAGAGCCATTCCTAACAATTAGGAACAGGTGACAGTGTGACTGAAAATGCTACTCTGCAGCCCTGTAGGCATCTGCAAATTTAGCTGATATGTGTTTTTTTAAGTTTGGCTTTATTTACTGGTATAAGTTGATGGTGGCCTCTTGATTTCCACTGAAGTGGACTGGTTGGCACTGGAAAAAGGAAATTAATTTCATTGTGTGCAATAAGAAAAAAAAATTAAAAATTGGAGTGCTGATGTGGGAATGTCTTCTTATTGATGTTAAGAAATATCCTAACACTGCCTCTCCCTGAAACACTTTGTATTTCAGGTATAAAGGAGGTTTAGAAAGACAAAGTTCAGAGACTTCAAGAGGTGGTGAATTCATGATATCCCCTAAGGAGTTATTTCAGGGCTTAATTAATCACCGTTAAAATGCGTACCTTATTGCTAGCTGAAATGTATCTAGCTTCAGCCTCCAGCCACGGGATCTTCTTACGTGTTGCCTTGGTAGATTAAAGAGTTTCTACTATAAAATTCCATGGAAAAAAAAATCACTTGTTACAGAATAAAAATTGGGTGAGGCATATCAAATTGCAGGTTTATAGGTCACGAGAAGGTTTGTGGATAATTCTGTGTTGGTTGCTTGTAACAAATGCTGACACTACATCTAGAAAAGAATGATAGTTCTTTCTCTTGGTAATTAGGGAAGCCTGAAGGATCTGAATATCATTATGGTTTCAGAAGGGCTGTAAGCCTCAAATTTGGAGGATAGTTTCCAGCACTAGGTTTTTGTTCAGCAGTGCTTTTGGGTTTCTTATCTTCTTTGCCAGGTGAGTCACTACCAGTGAAAAGTGCAATTGTTGCAAAGAGCTCAAGAAGAATAAACAAAAGGCACAGGCTTGTTCTCCTCTCCCTGAAGTGTGCTAAAATCACATCCTTCGCCTGGTCAGGGTTTGAACACATTTGGAACATATTCACTCCTCACACTCTGCATTCTTCTTGCAAATAATACATAATTACGAAGATGTAGCCCCAAGAGGAAAAGGCTGTTTACACAAGATATCTACATACAGACAATAATATTTTTTACATGCCTGCTTTAGAGATATTTAACAAGTTAATTTCTTTTTATTTCACTTGAGATCTTTCCCAGCATACTAATAGTTAGGCTTTAAATTGCTGCCTTACAGATGTTTCCCAGAGCATTATGCTTTTTATTATTGTTGTTCTCTGCATCTCCTCCAGTTTAAAGATGTCTCTCTTGCACTGAGGCACCCATTTGTCAAACGACTAGATCAAGAAAACCAGTACTGAGGTAGCTGCTGTGCAGCAGAAGTGCTTACATTTCCCGATGCAGGGAAGGGGAAAGTCAAAGAATAGGATGCATCCTGCTGAGAGATGTGAAGCCTCCATCAGCCAGAAAGAAGAGGTACCTCATAGTCTACCTGGGTCCTACAAATGGGGCAAGGGATATACCCCATGGGGAGGAAACCAGGTTCTGGTCTCCCACCATCTCAGGAGCATCTCTCTGGCCCTCAGCCCTAAGCACCACAGTCTGAATTTGGGGCTGGCACTTTCCTGATGTTCTAACTGCCCTCTGGGTGAGAAGGCAAGGCTCACAGAGCCACCAAGAGACTGCAGCCAAGCCAGGGAGTGGCTGTGCGATAACAAAGGACTCCCTGGCCCAGAAAAAGAGGAGTGCCAGGGACAACTCATGTGGATTGCATCATTAGATAAACCAAATAAATAGCGTTTAAGGGAAGGAGAGGAGTTGGTTTGGCTTAGGCATTGGCATGCTGCCTAAGATTCTGGGGACGCACTGCAGGGCATTTTTGAATTTGACCATCTTCTCTCCTCTAAAATGGGCACAAGGTACTTTCCTCCCTCAAAGACTGCGAAGTGGATTCAGGCATTAAAAACTCCAGGATATGCCATGTCCACGTCACAGGGTAGAGTTCAGTGCAGACACTTGAATTGGCTGGCCCATGGGGCACAGATTAGATGCAACCAGCATCAGGAGTTTGGAACTGTATGGAAAGTATTTCTGTGATTCCATGACAGGGCCTGAACTCATAAATCCTGGGCCATGGTTAGATATATTACCACAGGCAGAGATCTGCCCTGACATCAGGCCAATATGGCCATGCTGCAGAAATCAGGGATTCCCATGACACCCTCTGGTGTTTGCTCAGGCAGGACAAATTCAGATCTGTCCAGAAAGGTCACTACAGGTGACCACTATAAAGCGTGCTCTGTAGCTGTGAAATGGCCAGGTGGCAAGTCTGGTAGGCATGACCTCTAATACCTTATAGGTGATAAAACTCATGAAGTGAAAGTCTAATTAAATGCTAAAAACATCTGTTGGGTCTTTTGGCCCAGCAAAATTACCTCTTTGGCTGCATACTGGTCTGCTGGAGGACACAACAACAAGGGAAGGAGAAGGCAGTCCTGTGAGGTTCAATCTGAGGAGAAGCTGATGCATGGAGCAACCTGCAATGAATACCATTGAAAAAATACCATGATTTACACAGGATGTATCTGTCAAGCTGCTGTCAATACTGTGAACATTATCCATAATATGTAAGGACCATATTAACACAGCAAGATTCTGAAGACCCTACAGTTGTCTGCTCCTGATATCTGACTCCCAGAATTCATGTGTTAGTATATGTTGGATTTCTAGGGTTGTACCCCTCAACACAGTGGGAAAATGGCATGATAACACACATTTTAAATTGAGTGCTATTGTTAAAGAGACTTATGAAAGCTCCACTGGGTTGTGAAGTAGAGATGAGCCTCCTCCAATGGGGTTAGTGCTCAGAGTTGCTCAGGTTAGCCCTCAGCTGTTCTTCAAACCCAATTCATGAGCTCTGAACCTCCTGAGCTCACAAAGCCAAGGCTGAAAATCCCAGGAGAATGGGCTTTCATGAAGGGCTGGGCACCCCTAGTTTCCAGGACAGCCTAGATTGCACAGGAGTTGCAGCTTCTTGTGGCATAGGTTTAACACACATTCATCAGGGACTTTGGGAGCACCCACTGATAATGCATTGCAATAAATCACCTCTGTCATCATGTGAGGTTACCAAAATCATGTGGTTCCTCTTTATTCCTCTCCGCTACCCATATAGTATGCACATGACTTTATTTGGAACTGAAAAGGCAGCAGATACCTGGGAAGAAGAATTAATCTTTTCCAAATATCATCAAAAGCATAGCCACCTGCCAGCCTTTTATATGAAGAAAATTCTTGGCCAGGATGGGAAACTATCCTGTGTAAAATGCCATCCCTAAGCATGCCATTTTTAATGAAGCCACCAATATTGGTATTCTGTGCCTATGAGATAAAACAGAATATATGTTATTATCTGAGCCATTCGCAGCCAGCCAGGTTTAGGATGAAGAACGTATCAACGCTGCGGGAACTCTGCAATAGTGCCATGCCCACTCTGCTGGGTGACCCATACTGTGCACACCTAACCAGCTAGTGTTAGCATTTGGGTGGTGGGCATGCAGGGGAGATGGTGATAAACCTGTTAGACTCTCACACATCCACAGCTGTCTATTAGCTCTGCCTCTGTATAAAGAGAGGAGGCTCAGTAAATACAGAAATAGACAATTTGCTCCTGAAGAAAAACAGAAGAGAGAGACACCAGCGAGGGGCACACAAAACATTTGAAGAATTACTCCCTTGGGAGAAGAAATCATGAGATGACGCACTACTAAAGACTCCAGTCCGGTCTGTTTTTTTTAAGTCTTTTGAATTCCTAGCTCCCTTCCTGACCTTTTATGAACAGATCAGGGCCTTCTTTGAAAGCGTCATGGGAGGACGGGTGCCTCCTTGACTTTCTGCCGGCAGCCTTTAACAGCAGGCTTCTCACACTTATGTTAAGTAGGATTTAATGATATGCCAACAACGGCACCGATTAAAGGAGGAGATAACCCATTAAGTGGTGTTGTTTCAGAACAGATAACCTGCAATTTAGAAGCAATATACTGTTTTAAAAACAGGGTATGCTTGTCCTACCCTTGCCTACAAGACATGTCAGGTAAATAAAGCTCTTGTCTCCTAGATGACTAGGACATCCACAACAAACCTTACCTGGTTTATCTATTTCTTTGCTATTGTGTCTGTGTAATTAGACAGAGAAACAGGCATGCCAGGGGAAAGCATCATAACTCACCAAACATCACAAAGCCCCTTATTTCTTTTTCCTTAAGAGGCTGCAGGATTTTGAAAGACACAGCAGTGCTCAAGCCACTGACATTTGTTCTCAGTGCCCAACTCATGTTCTCTATCAGAAACTCCTGTCAGATGGGATTGCATGCTCTATGTTTGGTTTTCAGAGAAAAAGGGCAAGCGGGTTTGCACAGGTGTAGCTTCTCCTGTGTGAGAGAGCAAGCTCGTTTTTCCCCGCAGTGAATAAGAGGCCACCAGTATATTTTTGGAGGAACCATGCGCTCCTGTTTGTTCCCTTCTGTACAAAGTCAATCATCCCATACCATGTCCTGCCAGCTGACAAAGGTGTAACCTGAGAAGAATGCTGATGGCATCCCTGTAGGTATGTGATAACACAACTGTTAGTAGCAAACTCAGGTCCCAGCCTGCTGAAAACTTACTTGTGGCTCACTATGGAAAGTGAAAGCCTAACTTCTCCCTTAAGAGTCCCGAGATCAGAATCACTGTCAGCAGCAGGAAAACTTATTGTTTAGGGCAATATATTACACCACCAGATGAAAGGGACAAATCAGGTGCAGGCAGGGGTTATACCACCCTGACACACTTCTTTCCTCCTTATTTGGCTGGGTGTGCACTCACACAGATGCAGGGTGACGTGGGTGTGGGCACAGCAGGGAGAATGGACACGCTGTTCGTGGGACGGCATTCCAAGGTCAATAACACAAATACTGCTCTGCTCCCTGCGACATTTCAACTGACCCAGACATCACTGCTTTTACCACATCCCTCAGGAGCTGCCCTTGCAGCCTGCTAGGTATTATGAAGGGTATTCAGTTTATGCTTTGCTTTGTTCAATTTAATCTAATCGCTCTTGGCCATAAAAGTCCTTTAACCACACTAAACAATTCCTCTTCCTCACTGGAGTTTACACCCATCAAATACTTGTAGATAGTTATCATGCTTCCTTTAGTCATTGTTTAGCCAAGAAATACAAGACTAATCCAACTTCTGCTGGTGTAACACTGGACATGGGAGGAATAAAGCCCGCCTAATGGAGAACATAAGGCAGGCTACTACAGCATAAAGCTTTTTAAGAACTTCCCTCTGGCAGATAATTCACAGCTGGCCTCAAAAGAGGCATTGCTAGCCAGGAGGAGGGCAAAGCAAGAGGAGCTAAAAGATGATCTGATTTAGGGCTTTGTCAGGTTTTAGTGGTTGGGATGATATGGGACAGATTCAAGTATTCATCAAGCTGAGCTCTCTCAAGCCCAGACCACTGTTGAGAGTGAGTTAACCATCTGCTAACCATGGTGATGCACTGCCTAGAAGAGTGCAAGCTGGACCTGGCCAAAAGCATATTAAGGACTGTGTCCATATGTGCTGGTTTGGGATGGGATAGAGTTAATTTTCTTCACAGTAGCTAGTATGGGGCTATGTTTTGTGTCTGTGCTGAAAACAGTGTTGATAATACAGGGATGTTTTAGTGACTGCTGAGCAAGTGCTCACACAGAGTCAAGGCCCTTTCTGCTTCTCACCCCACCAGCGAGTGGGCTGGGGGTGCAAGAGACGTCAGGAGGGGACACAGCTGGGACAGCTGACCCCAACTGACCAAAGGGATATCCCAGACCATATGGCATCATGCTCAGCAATATAAAGCTGGGGGAAGAAGAAGGAAGCAGGAGACATTTGGAGTCACAGCTTTTTGTCTTCCCAAGTAACTGTAACTGTTACATGTGATGGAGCCCTGCTTTCCTGGAGATGGCTGAACACCTGCCTGCCAATGGGAAGTGGTGAATGATTTCCTTATTTTGTTTTGCTTGTGTGCACGGCTTTTGCTTTACCTATTAAACTGTCTTTATCTCAACCCACGAGTTTTCTCATTTTTCCCCTTCCTATTCTCTCCCCTATCCCACCAAGGGGGGAGTGAACGAGTGGCTGTCTGGGGCTTAGTTGCCAGCTGGGGTTAAACCACAACACCATAATTTGTGGTATGAATGAAAGTGTAACACTGTCCAGGCTTGTACCCTGACAGTTGTCAGTTTACTAGTACACACACAGCCTCCACCTGGTTTTAAGGCTGCCCTGACTGAAATCACAGAAGATGTGTGATGGACACAGCACTTGGTCCCCACTCTGAGGGAGCTCCCTTTGGGCACACTTTGGGCAGGCTCCAGAAACTGGAGTTTGGAGCATTAGTCTGACCTCTGTCACTGAATTCATGTACCCATGGGACATCATATCATTTTAATTTCTTGCCCATGTTCTCACCTACCTTCTATATTTTTTTTTTGTTAACTTCCAGCCCCTGCACTGCTCCTAATGTATTTCAGATGAACAGTTCCTGAATATTCAGGATTAATTTTTCCGTAGTAGGAACAGCACAAAACTTCAGAAGCAGGGGACAGAAGAGACAGGACAAACCAGTTCCAGGACAGTCTGAAGCAACGTAAGAGAAACCTTTTTCACCAGGTTGCCACAAAAATTTCTGCCATGTGCATCAGTGCTCTGGCATTTCTTGTTAGGAAAAATTAAGCCTAACTGGACTTGTCATATTTGAGCTTCCCCACCCACTGAGATACACAGTCATGGGCACACTCAAGGTGTACATGCTCCTCTCTCACATAAGACACCTTTTTTTTCTTTACCAGGATACAGCTGGGACCAACTTGGTCCTGCTTTGTGCAATGCACTTTCTGGATGGATACAGCAGTCACCCCTGCACCACTCATGGGCCATCTGTTCTGCTGGCAGCAGTCTAGACATATAGAGCTACTGTGATTTCCAGCAGCAGCAGCAGCTCTCTCTCATGGTCTTCTGGACAGCACCATGAAAATCGATGCTTCCAGCAGCAAACTACATAGCGTGAATAAGCCAAATATCTTCCTTGCAGTCTCTCTCAGCCACAGTTGAGCATGGCTTATGAACATAATTTCATAGTCAAGATGCACGGAGTGCCGGTTTAGTGCTGGAGGACTTTTGCAGGGCAGGCAGGCTTGGTGTATCATCCACAGTGCCTACTGGGAGCAATGCCTGGACTGCACTATCCTCACAGCTATACCTGAGGTTTGATTCAGAGGAAATTAACTTGTTCCCAGGTGAACTGACAGTAACACAAAGAGAATGAGGGTAGTACTGAAGACCCACCTTTCCCCAAACCGCACATTACTCTTGAGAGGCACCTGAAAACAAAAGAGTATTCAAATGCTGATTCTGTGGCATGATACCATGCTTCTCAGCCCCTTTTCAGATAGCACTTCAATATTGAAGCTAAGCATGATGAGCTTCTCCAGGTAAAGAGAAGTTTGTTTCACTGTGCCAAGGGCAGTGGTTCATGTAGGGTTCAACCTTTATTTCTTCTGGAGAGGTCAGTCATCAGTGTCCGTGCCTTGTGGCGGCTCTCCAGACATGCTGCTTGGACTCTTGTACAAAGAGACCCTAAGCCCAACCAAGCTCAATAAGGAAGGATTGCCTGATCACACAGAAGTCCTCCCTCATATCCCTCTTGTATAGCCAGGGACAAACATACTTGGACAGAGATGAAATGACATGACTAAGGCTCCCCAATACCTCACTCCTCACCAGCTACTGGATGGGACCACTGGTAGCAGTGAGGCTTGGGAAAACACAGGTATGTCTCTACAGTTGTGCTGAGTGGTCTCCGTGTCTCCTCTGGGCCTGGCCCTTTATATCCACCACATTCCTTTCCTTGGCTGGTTTTGGACTGTTCTGTCCCAAAAAGCCATCACTTGTGTTTGGCTTGATTTAGTCCTTATAAATCCATGCTGTTTATTACACATGACTTCATATTTGTCTCAAATGTCTCCATATTTGTCTGGATATTCTTTTCCCTTCGTGTACCTTAATAGTTTCCCCAAACATTTTCCTGACTTGTATTTTTTGGGTATGACTGTGTTAGGAATAGGAAGAAAGAGGAATAGTTTGCTCTTGACTACAGATGTACTGGCTTATCCAGAACTAATTTTGGTAGGAGTCTGCCAACACAAAATGTCTGAGCCAGCGCTTTTCATGCTGTCTGCTGATTTTTCTCCAGAGTGTCATTATTCTAAGCAGTGTGCTGGATGTGTTCACCCTGCCCAGAGGGCATATGCAGGTTTGCAGTAGGGAGGGGAGAGTGCCATCCTGTACTGCACCAGTCCTCTTCCTGCAGAGCCAGTGAAAAGTCTCTTTTTTTCTTGTTCTTATTAAGACAAATGTTCCAGGAAACTTCTGAGGCACTTGTCTTGTTCATAATCACGTTGTACATACTGGAGAGATCCTAATAATGTAAATCCATTAGGCTTAAATGATAAAAGCAGAAAATAACATCGTAAGACAGAAATGAAAAAGAGGCTGGCTATTATGGGTTAGATCTATATTTAGCACCTTGGACTCAGAAGCACTATAGAATCGTGGAAATTAAAAACAGACCAGAGCATCTACTCCATACAGACTCAAGAGGTAATGCAAAAGGCAGAACAAATTTTTTCTTTTTTCCAGAATCCCTCAAACACAGAGGGAGCCAGGCTGAGGGCAAAGGAGAGAGTAAGCAGTAAGTCCAAAATGAAGTGAGACCTTGGGAGGCAAAGAGAGATCAAAGAGGATACATTTAGTTGTGTGTGCAGGGAGGGACACCTAGGACAAAGCAGCCTTGCTTACTGCTCTTGCTCCTAGGCATATGGTGAGTAAATAACGTGTTATTAATAACTCACAATAACCAGTCTGTTATCATCTATTCGTATCAAACAATGCTGAGGAAGGAACTGTGAAAATTAAAAGCACAATATTCTTTAATTACAATAATAATGTGAGGACACTCTGTCTCTCTCTTACATAATATAACAGCCAAGGTAATATAAGAAACTCATAACGTGTTCAGTCCCTTGCATGTCATACTCTCCGGATGCCTCTACATAAAAATTCTATGCCAACAAACTGTTTCTTTGTGTAGCTTGGTAACACCTGTATAAATTCAGCCTGGGGGCAGACCCAAGGAGGTCTGCCAAGCCCACCTGAGAGCAGCAGGCCTGGGTCAGGCTCAGGAGCCGGCTGTGTGCCATGCAGGTGAGATTTCTGGGACACCTCAGCACTCTTTCCTGCAGTGACAAGCTTTCCCTCTGCACCTGTTCAGTAACCCACGAGTTGGAGAAATTGAATTTCTCCAGTGGTTTAGAGTTTTCTGCACGGCACTTGTCCTTGATGTATCTCCAGAGGGTTTGCCTCTCCACTCGGCTCAAAGGACAATAACTGAAGGCTCTTGCCTAAGATGCTGTTCCCTCTCTTGCTGCAGGTATCTTCGCTCAGGTGTCTCCACTGACCAGAACCACTGCAGTAATATCTACATAGAGAAATGATGTCCAGGATAATCAGAGTAGCCAAAGTTATTTGAAATGAGCATTTTCAAAGAGTTTGAAATCTCCAAAGAGCCCTGAATGACTAAACCAGACTCAGATAAAATACAGAAAAAAGTGCAGTTCATCAAGGCTGAGATAAAGCCATGAGCTATATTTTTGCTAGTTTCTCTAAGTAGAATAAATTCCTCCTATTAATTAGGAGCTTTCTCTGACTTTAATGATGATCCCTTTGCTAAAAACGGTCCTCTCCCTCCCCACTCCCCTTCTAAGTTTATCGCAATATCTACCATCTCAGTGCAATGAAGTTATAGCTGTGTATAGGGAACCATATGAGCTTGTACAAGAAATCTTACTTACTGAAAGTACTTAAAGCATGTACATATGGAGGAAAGAAAAAAAAAAATCTTGTGAGTGACAGTGCTGGATCTCTACATTCACATGCTTAAACTCAAGGATGATTATCCAGTTTAGCTGTACATTGTACTTCACAAAGCTCTTCCACTGTGTCCCAGTGGTTAATTAGAAAATTTTCAGACTGAAACAATTTGGGCTATTCTATATTTAAGTTCAAAAAATTACAAGAAAGTAAATATGCTTCTGGGATGACCTATTACCGTTTAAAACAGGGGTGGGAATGAAGAGAGAGACCAAGTGAGTGAAGTTTATATACCTTTGGGATGCAGACAATCATCTAGGAGAATAACAATGTCACCTGTTGATGGTTTGGGGTCACAGGCTGCAAATTTCTTGTCTGTATAGAGAGATTTTCTAGAGGCAAGGCTTCACGTGCAGCTCGGAGTGGATTTCTTGGCAGAGAGCATGTGAAAAGGGTGATTGCAGCCACATCTGGCTTGCCCCATTTTAATACCTATGCATATACATAAAATTACAGTTTGTTGAAGCAAAAAAAGCAAGTCTTAATCCCATCAACTGACACACCTGTAACGCTGGCTGACAGTACAAAAGAGTCTGCACTGATCACCCTTCCCTGAATGGCATGCACTTTCTTCAGCATACAGGTGCCTGTACTAAAAATTCAGCTATTTATACTGTTCCAAATTTTTTTCATGTAAAGCAGCTCTTCTTCCAACAGCCCCTTCATTCTCTCCCTGGCACCCACCTCATCCTCCCTGCTACTGCCTGACATCTCTCCAGGATCCACGGCCTGACGGAGAACCCCCCTGAGCTCACTTCTGCTGAAGCAGAGACTCAACAAGGCTGACAGGTTTTGGGGTGACCTTTCCCAGTGTGGTGCCTGATGCTACATGGCTCAGGCTGTGTGGTCTCATGAGAGAGTCCACAGCAGCAGGACAAGATGAAGATTTTTCTTACTCTCTAACCTTTTCACCCCTTCTCCTCAAGATTTTTTTTCTTCCCTGTCAGCTTTATTAGCACCAGGACCAGACTGGGGAATTGATCCAGATTAAATAAAAGGAGGAGGGGGGAGGGTTTTGGCAGGTGTTTCTTTAAGCCAGATCAGTTCCCCAGTTCATTTCACAGTGTCATGTAAAGTTTGCCAGGAAGCTAGAGGACTGCAGTGCAGTGCACAGGGACAGGGGCAAGGACAGGTATTATGGGTCAGAAACACCTCAGGCCAGCATGGATAGCAAAGACTTTATCTCATGAAGTGATGGATTTAGATACCAGAGTGAGAGGTGTGATTGCTTGGAGGTGCTTTCACTCCTATAAGTTACTTTTCAACAATGTGGTTTGAAACAGCTAATTTTAAAGTCACTTCGAAGAAAAACATTTTATATTCTACTTCTTTAGAATATACTTTATCACCTTCTGATGTAGACAGTCAGTGTAGATGGGGTTGATTTGTTTTTCATTGCAAGTAAGGGTTAGTGATTAACAAAAAATACAAGTGTATCACTTGTTACAAAAACTACTCTCAGAGATTGGATAAATACCATCTACATTACAGGTATGCTGAGATAGCAGGCTGTGGTCGCTTTTCCCCAACCTCATTTGTTTATGAACAAAAGTCCTCCATCAGTACTTCTAGGAAAATAACCTGTAGAAGGTCCTAGCAAGGATCAAGTGAGAAAAGGTAGAGAAGAAAGGTCCGGTTTGTATTATCAGCTCCCTCTGATCCCAGTGTTTCAGCTGGTTTCCTCTACCTGGAGTGTGGTTTAAGCTGTGTCCCCATCAGCTGGCATGCTTCTGTACCAATAACAAGGCACACGTCCAGTCATCAAATGCCATGGCTCCATCCCAAACAATTTTTTAAATCCATGCATCACACTGAAGAACACCTCAAGCCATGATGTTTCTGGTTTTCATCATGCAGGGTGTCTTTTTTTTTATTTCATACTGTGCGACCAAGAAGGCAAAATTCAAAACCTTTGAGGAAGTAAAGGTCACATTTTCATGAAGAAGGAAGGGTGATGGCATATGTGTTTTATACAGATTTATTAATATATATACATTTGATGCCAGAGACCCCAAGAGGCTATTGAGCATAAAAATATGCACTGTATATGAATAAACAAGAGTGATGATTTAGAAACTCTCCCATTGTAGTCCTGATGTCCCAGTACTACCCATGGCACCATTCTGGGCTTTGCTTGCATGGGGGAGATCCCAGCTAGATTAGCTTATCTGGGAGCTTAATAAACAGCCCTCCAAAGATGAATCACAGCTTTTCATATTTAACCTGAAACCAAAGGATGAAATCTCACTCAGTTTTCAAGGCAGCTGGCTGATAACAAAATGGGTTCTGCCCTAACCCAAACAGACTCAGCTGCCCTGATAACAGTGCTGGCCAACAGCACTGTCCTTCATTAAGTCTTGATAATTATATTAGCTGCCTCTCAGCTGTTGCATGGGCAGCAGACAGAGAAGGGATAGTGACAGAAGTGATTCCCAAGAAAAAGGACTTGTGTTTTTCTTATATGAGTATCAGTACCTGCAGCTGAACTACTTTAGAAATGAACAGCCCCTTCCACCAGTTGCATGGCAGGGATGAAGACCCAGGGGCAATGCACTGTGCTCACAGCATGGCAGCGAAGGCCTGAGAAAGTTTTGCTTGTCCTGAGAGCTGTCATCAAGCTCCAGTGTGGCCCAGCCTGGCTCCATGACAAGATAACAAAACCAGGAGCCTGTGACACAGCAGTAAAGCCAAAAACACCTGCTCAGATTCACAGCACCATCATGACAGGGGTGAAATCAGCCTCTACACATTTTTCTACTTAAAAGGAAAATAAAAAATGGCAGAAGTCAAGATGACACCTCCTTCACCCAGAAGTTAATCATCACTTTCCAGGGAATGTACCTGGGACCAGCAAGTGGCACCTTATCAAGTGGGTATGTGAACCACCCTGGCAGGTATGCAGCCATTCTCCTTTGCTGTGATCAGCAGACCATGTTCATCCCATGCAAGGTGCTGACACAGATCTGAGGATCCTTGGCCGTGGGGCTGTTTAGGCAAAGGGGTTAGGCTGGGTCTCACAGGTGTTTTGTTCAGGGAGGTTAATATTTAAGTCCAATGTGTAGACTGCATGAGTTGGTGTCAAACCCTGTGGTCCTGGTCAGGCTGGCTCTTTGCATATCTTGCAGAAGGAAGACAGGCAGTTACAGCCGTGCATTAGCAGAAGTGGCAGTTGTTGTATAGAGAACCTTGTGTTGGCTCCACAGTCAGTGGGATAAATTTCCCTCCAGAGGGAATTTCTGCACAAGCCATGCCCAGCCTACTTCTGAAATCTGAGCTAGGCACAAGTGAGCCAGGTGGGGTTTTAACCCACTGATGATGTTGCAAAGGACGAGAAGTCAGAGGGCATGATTCACTCTTGGCATTTCTACAGCACACAGGATCCCAGGGAGTATGTGGAGATGCAGCACAAGATAGCTGTGAGCTGTGCTACCTAAAGGACATAGTGTCAGGCAGGAAAAGGAGGTAGACAGGGAGTGAGACCTCAGGAAACAGCCTTGATGGTTGGGGGAAAGCAAGCGAGGTTTGGGGGCAGGAGGGAGGGAGCTCTGAGCTGTCCCTGGCAGGTGACACACGACTGTCTGAGCCAGCCGGCGCTGCATCCCCACTACCGCTCCCGGTGCCTTCTCCTCCCAGCAGCAGGGCTCAGGTGAGGGCTTGCTTCACCCATGGCCAGGGTCAATCCTCTGCCCCCTCCAGACCTCAGCCTCAGCCCTGGAAATGGTGCCTTGATGTGGGATTTTTGCAGATGAATTAACCTTCATGAAACTCAGCAAATGCTTTAGCCCTGATCTGCCTTGTGCACCAATCCTCTAATGAAGTTGTACTTGAATATGTATGAACCAGAATGTTACTATTTCATGGACAGAGGTTCTCCAACTTTCCCACAGGAGTGTGCTGATTCTTGGAGAGAAGGAAAAGGACAGAAGTATTCATAACTACCTCTGAATGACAACGCTGATTTACCAGAAATAAAGGGAATAAATGTAATTAGAAATGTTAAAATCATTCAGCTGAAAAATATACCTGTCCACAAAATGAGAGGCTTACCGAATGTTTATTGGAAAAGTTTTAATTTTGAGAAATTGAGAAACTTTGACCTAGAAATAAATTTTCGTTTTAAGTAAACAAAACTTTAATTTTGCTTTTCAAATTCTCCTTTCAAGGCTAAAGTTTGTTTCCTCCCCAGGTTGTCTGTGTGAGTTCCACACATAAGGGAGAAAGGACTAATGCCTAAGGAAGAGGTAGAAGAGAATTTCTCCACACCTTTTTCAAAATTGAAGGAAAATAGAGGGAAAAGAGGGGACACAACCCTGGACAATATTCATTCCTTTGAGCCTAGCAACAAAAGCAGGAAAAGAAAGGACGAAGAAAAACCCAGGTAAGAAATGGTTTGTGGTTTCAATCACATTTCTACTACAATCAAAAATAACTTTTCGATTTTTAAGCCCAGAGGAATTTCACAGTAGAATATACTTTTAAGATATGTTTCATCTTAGTGTAATGACAGGGGCTACACAGAGAGGTTCTTTCAGGTGTCAGGGGATTTTATAGGCCCATAGTGAGAAGATAATGTGGAAAACTTTGCTAGAATACTGGCTGTGCGGTTGCATGGGACTGTTTCAAAGTTGAGCATAAATTGATAATATAGATCAATTCCGTGATATGAGATGGGGTATTATTAGCTTCAATATATTTCCCTTACTTAAAAATACAATGTCCTTACTTGCTGAACTATTGAATAACTGACATCAACTTCCTGCATTTCACACCACAGGAGGAATAAAACAGCAGCAGGAGGTAGAAGAGGAGGATTGGGATTCTGCGCACCTTCACACTGTGCTGACGGGCCCATACATGAGTGCTTTGCATCTGCAACTGTATGCTAAACATACACAAAAAATAATGTGAAACTATCCACAGGCAAAAAAAAAAAAAAACCAACACCCCAACCATCAGATGCAAGGGCACACAAATCAGGGAAAGCCAGACTGGCAGGAGGGGAAGCTTGTATATTAGCTCCGTTAGGATTTATACACATTGACAAGATCCCCTTGAGCCTTCTTGTTTCCAGGCTGAACAGTCTGATCTCTCTCAGTTCCTTCTCATATCAAAGATGATCCAGTCCCTCCATCATCTTTACAGCCTTTTACTGGACTCACTCCAGTATGTCTATGTCTGCCTTGTCTTGGGGATCCCAGCACCAGACCCAGCACTCCAGATGTGCCTCACCAGTGCTGAGCAGAAGGGGAACATCACCTCCCTTGGCCTGCTGGTCACCCTCTGCCTAAGGCAGTATTGCTGCCCACACTGCCCACCAAGGCCCCTGGGCTGTTTCACACAGAGGCCCTGCCACTGCCACGGCTCTCTTGCTGTGCCACGGCCATGGTGGGCACCCCGAGCCCTGCCCTGAGCTGTGGGTCAGTGATCCCAAACTGCTTGGTGGTATCTAATGGAGACCAGGGAGATTCATCATACCCATCCCATGAAGGCACCTTCACCTTTCCTGAGCCTGCTCGTGAAGTAAGGCACGTCCTCTATTCCTTTCCAAAACAGCATCTCCCTCTTTCCTCCCAGTTGCTGGAGGGGATGACCAACCTTTCACAAAAGCTGCTTCCCCCGCTCACACCCCCTCCCTTGCTTCCCTTTGTAGGTCTTCTTCCTGCTGCCTCTGCCAACCCTTCCCATCTTCCAGCCAGAAGCCACCTTTAATTTCTCCAGTCCTGGCAGGTCACGGAGAGCAGCCTGTGCCAGATGCAGGGTTGGCCCCACGTGAACTTCCCCCCAAGCTGGGCTTTGGTTTCCTGCCCCCAGGGAAATCCGCCAAGAGCTGGGCACCAAACTTTTCCTTACACCATTCCACCACCAGCCAGCGAGCAATGGGATAAACTTTCCAAAGAAACATGAGAATATGAGAAGGGGCTTGTTATAGGCAGTTGTTTCTGTCCACTTGGAGGAGCTAGTAAAACCCCCCAGAGATCTCTGGAGTCTCAGTTTAGCATTGCAGCAGGGAGAAATTTAACAGTGCAAACAGGAGGATTAACTGCTGCACTAATTGAAAATGACTTTAGGGAAATATAGGTCAACAGAACATAATCTGTCCTGCAGTTTGGCCAGGATACAGAAGTTCGTACCTCTGCCACAAACACTGCCTCAAGAGGTTCAGCGATTGCGCATGGTTAAAACAGAGGATTATGTCGCATCCTGAAAGGGCAGGAGTGGTGCTAGCAGCCAGAGCTAATAGTCAGAGCCAGACACTCGCCCACCTCCTGTGCCTTTTCCCCAGAAAACAGGATGCCTTTCTTGTCTGCCACTCGCTGTTCCCGGCACCAGCTGATGAGGCGTCTCTCCCCCGGTTAGTACAAAATAGGCGGCCGTCTTCCAGAAAAGGCACAAATCTTCTTTGACAAGCAGTGATATTAACAGGGAATAGGGAATACAAGAACCACTGCCAGAACTGACCAAAGGATGCAGCCCGGGCTGCCCAGCCCTGGAAGTATTTTAATCAAGATTAGAGGTTACATTGAGGATGGGGATGTATTTTCAACCCACTGGAAAATGACCCATTGAGAGTAGGGGTTTCTGAGCAACTGGCAGTCTGTGATATGTGGGGGCTCACACCAGCGCCAGTCCTCCCTAATCTGAGGAATGGGGTGCAGTGACCAAAAGGAAGCATCCTGGCTGGTGAGGCAGCTCATGGAGGCATCGCCACTGTTGCCTTGTATTGCTTCCCAAGATTAGATGGGATCACAGAATTAAATATTCTCCCATCAGAGCTCCCTCAGCATGTGGATGGCAGGCAAAGCTGCACCATGCCTTCATACCCCACTGAAACCTCTCCATCAGGCAAAGGTTTTCAACTCTCACAAGCAATGAGTTTGGAGACTTGCAAATAGCACCCATCCCCACCCCTGTCCTCTCACAGCAAGTCCCCGTTGCATCCCCAAACTTAGGTCTGGACCTGCACAGGCAGTGAATGAAAGCGCCTGCAAATGATGAAATCCCACATCAGTGGAATGTGTGTTTTTCAGTGTCTTACCAAGATTATTTTCTAGTGGCATTCAGAATATTTTTTTCTTGTATTTGATCTCTTGTACTTTTAGAAGACCATCAGGAAGATTTGCCAGCAGTTTTTTTGTGGGATGAGAAGTGGTGGATTGCTAACTTTTTGGTAATGGCTGCTGTCTGAGTATCACAATCACATCTGGGACTTGGACATACATTTGCGGCACTTAGTGCTGAAGTTTCGATCTCTTGAAGTCATGCCTGTGTTAACATAGCCACAAAATCTTATTCAAAGAGTTGGAAAAAAAAAATCTTTAGGTTTTGTGAAGATTATAATAATTTCTCTGACTGCCACATAATGTGGACAAACTCTTTAAAACACGCAGCTCAGGTGCCATTTTAGCTGTGGCAAAGTGGGTCCTGGCACAGGGGGTAAAACCCATCCAGGGAGCTGAGGGAAAAAGAAAGACTGAGCTTTCTTCGCCACAGATGGGCTGCTGCTGGCATCACAGCTGGACTGGCTGTAGTGGAAAGTAAGCATATACTGATGGGTGTGCATGTGTGTGCACACATTACTGCATGTGTGACAGTGATCCTCTGTGCATTTTAAAATGCCACCCATCCGCGCCATATGCTGAATGACAAAAAGAGTAACACATGAAGTTACATGCTGACTCGTCTGGATTTGAAGCTGGTTACACCCAGCCTTAGTTTCATGTGGTTTCAAATGAAGGTTTTCTTCCTCCTTCTTAGAAGTGCCTCTGTAGTCAAACAGAAAAAGAGGAGAAGGAGAGGGAACACAGACAAAAAGAGGAATGATTCAAGGCACCCACCAAACTCGATCAGCTCTTGGTTATTAGGTCCCTGTTATCCTGTATCAATGATATGTGAACAGCCATTAAGTACATGTGTAAATAATCACAACTGCTGAGCCCCTCATGGATTTTAGCAAGAAAAATTGCCTGTGTGAAATTGCCACAGGATGTGCCTTATTCTCTGGTCTGTATTCATTATTCTCTTGTTTAAAAATTTCATTTACGTAGTCAGAAACAATGCCATGAGATCTAGGCCAGCAACCGCACATCCTAACTAACCAGGAAGAAAAGCCAAAGCAAATATTCCTGGATTCTGCAATACACAATACACACTGGATAATTATCCACCCAAAACATTCAGAGAATAACAAATACAGTATTAAAAAAAACCCCAACCAATATCAGGATTGGTCCATGAGCCATTCAACAGCCAAATATTGAACTAACAAATTATTATTTTGAGTGAGTCGCTCACAGGGGTCTATTCAGCACCACGGGGGCTGTGGGTCCTTTCCTACTGCTAGTGCCTGTCCAGAGGGGTGGTGGGTGCCAGAGCAGAACGCCCTTCTCACCAGTGCTTGATAACCAACCTGCACCATTTCGGCACAGCCTGCAATGCAGAGAGCTTCAAAAGCCCGGTGCTGAGAATGCCAGCTGCCCTGCAAATCCTGACCTGCCACCCTACAAAGCAGCACCTGGGCTTGTGCCAGCCATGTCGTGCTGTACCCACTCCCTAATGCATGTGGACTCACTCCCTTCAGTGCAGTACATTTGCTCCCTCCTCAGCATGCTGATATAAATGAGGTCACTTGCACAAACATGCCCTGTTTTTCTTCCTTGTTGCCACCAGCTCTTACCCTCTCCAAATACAATTGCTATGTCCCCACTTGTGTGCCCTGCTCCGACATCCCCATTCTGATCTTGCTCCTGGACTAAGCGATGTTGACTTTGCATTGAAATCAAAATGAATCCCAAGAAATGGTCTTGCAGTTGGTGAAAAATGAAATGTCATGATGGCTTGAAGGCTTAGGAGTGTCAATGGATTACCCTCCTCACATAGCTCACAGGTTTTCTATTAGGAAAATCTCCTTCCAGTTATCAGTAAGGCAAGTTACAGAGATCACAAAGACATTTTTCTCTCAAGCCAGCACCTCCCACCTCCTCCCTCTGTCCCTACCTCCCACCTCCATAAGTAAAAACTTGTGTGTAGCTTCAAAGCAGGTTGCAATATCAAATACGAGTATAACTTAAATAGGGGAGGTGAGATGTGCTCTTCCACAGACTCAGGGTGCAGGTTATAAATAATGTGGTCTGAACAACTCTATCATGTAAGCAGACACAGCTGTTCCTGGTTTACCTTTGAAAAAACAGAGGTGCAAAGGCATTTTCCCAAGATATGCATGGGGGGAATGGAAGATACAGGATCTAGACCCTTTATTCCAGAGTTCTGTGCTTTAAACTAACATATTACCCTACTAACAAATAAACTGATCTTAAAACAAACAAAAAAAACCCAAACCAAAACAAAACGAACACAAAAAACCCTAATCACTCAAACCCTAGATCTTATCAATCTTACCATTTCAGTGCATCTCGGTATTGAGATCTCAGCATCCCAATACAAAATTTTAATTGCCTAGTCCCATGCAACTCTCAATCCCAAGCACAAATCCAGGCTGGGTGATGAGTGGATTGAGAGCAGCCCTGAGGAGAAGGATTTGGGGATAGCAGTGTATGGAAAACTGACTATAAGCCAGCAATGTGCAATCACAGACCGGAGAGCCAGTCGTATCCTGGACTACATCAAGAGAAGTGTGACCAACATCAAGGAAGATGATTCTTCCCTTCTACTCTGCTCTCGTGACAGCCCACCTTGGTGTACTGTGTCCGGTTCTGGGGCCCCCAGCATAAGAAGGACATAAACCTGCTCCAGCAGGTCCAGAGGAGGCCACAAAGATGGTCAGGGGGCTGGAGCACCTCCCTTACGAGGACAGGCTGAGAGAGTTGGGGTTGTTCAACCTAAAGAGAAGGCTCCAGGCAGACCTTATAGCAGCCTTCCAGTACTTAAAGGAGGCCTACAGGAAAGATGAGGAGGGACTATTTATCAGGGCGTGTAGTGATAGGATGAGGGCCAAAGGTTTTAACCTGAAAGAGGGTAGATTTTGATTAGATATAAGGAAGAAATTCTTCCCTGTGAGGGTGGTGAGACACTGGCACAGGTTGCCCAGAGAAATTGTGGCTGCCCCCTCCCTGGCAGTGTTCAAGGCCAAGTTGGATGGGGCTTGGAGCAACCTGGTCTAGTGGAAGGTGTCCCTGCCCATGGCAGGGGGGTTGAACCTAGATGATTTTTCAGGTCCCTTCCAACCTAACCTATTCTAAGATTCTATGATAATTCTTCCATTTTCTAATGATCTTCCCTGCACTGTAATTACTTTATGCTATCATTACTATAGAAGAAAATCTATTACCTACAGTAAAAATAAAAAGTGGGAAATATTTTTTAAAGTGAAATTACATTTTTCTAGCATTTTCCTCACTAAATTCTGCCATGAAATCCTACAGAGCTGCACCAAAGCCACTGTCATTGACACAAGTGGCAGTTGCCAGTGGATAGACATGAGTCTGTTTGGTCTCTGAAGCACATCATCCAGCCAATGTAGAGAAGCATATCTAATGGAGCACTGAGATGATTTGTATTTAGCACTCCAGAATAGTCCATCAGGCATCAGGCAAGCAAAGAGAAAGGAGAATAAAACCTGGCATGACAGCAAAAGATAATTTTTTCCTGAGGCAGCCATGAATCTAATAGAGCACATCAATCAGGAGTTACTAACTGGTCAGATGTGCACTCATATTTATATCGATATTGAATGAATCTTTCAGCTCATCTTGGTCTTTTAACAGACCTGGGATGTGCATTTTTTGTTTATCTACAAACTTTCTGGTGAGGAATATGTTGTGAAGAGTTTGTGTGCTTTGCATTTATAACGCTCCTCTGGTCTGTGTTTTAACAGTATACAGAGCAAAACCTCCTTGCAGTCTGGTTTCAGTTTCTCAGTTTTTCAGTTTCTCAGTTTTTTTCCTTTCCAGCAGCAGCTTTGAACTCAGGCAGTTCATGGTTAGTCGCTATTTTCCCAACTTACCTTGCTGTTGTGCAGGGCTGCAGCTTGGCCCTAGTCACTGAGAGAAATCCATTCTTTGAAACATTATTATGAACAGTATTATTCATCCATCTCCACCAATGAGGATCTCTGGAGAAGAGAAACAGCAGGGTTAAGCTACAAGACCTTATCCAGAACTACCTTCTTGAGCCAGTTTCACCCTCTGAAATGGGTGGAATTGCGCATGTTAAGAATTGGAACAATACAGCTGAGTACCCATCTCCCAGTAACCAAGCTGAGGGCTGTCCTTGTGCAAACACCTTTGAATGTCCACGCAAGGAATGACAGATCACAGCACTTCATCTTACAGTACCAGGAGAAAATAACATATAGGCTTGTAAACTGTTTTGATCTGTGCTCTCCTATCTGAGCTCACAAGGTGTGCTACATGTGCATGGCTGGAGGGGACTGGCCAGCTTTTGTACTTTTATTGTCTAGGAGATTAGTCTCCAGCCTGAGTTTAGTCGAACACACATTTTACCATCTGCTTTATTTCCTATGTGCCTCTGAGATCATTTTTCTACATATAAAATTATAAAGTGAAGATTCACACATGCTTACACAGCTTATTTCTATTATTATTTGTTAAACACTGAGAATTTCCTTGGCACAATACAGGGCCCAGAATGAAGACGTATCAAGCCCTGAAGCCACGCTTCATGTGAAATACACCCAAAATGGCTATTCTGGCTGAAAGAGCAGTGTTAGGAATTTCAAACCACTTCCCTTCCTTGGAGTTCTGAGCAGATTCATGACATTTCTGGCAATACAGCTTAAAGAACCATTCACAGAAATTTGTGCTGCAGTCATCACAAAAGCTTTCTTTTTTTTTCCCATTCGAAACCTGATTTTCAGTGCAAAATATACATTTCAGCGAGTTTAAGATTGTCCATAAAGGTTCTGGAATGCAATTTCAGAAAATATGTTGATGAGAAAATGTCACTATTCCTTTTTTTAATTGATAGTTATAATAATTGTTCACAAAGAAGCTCACTTCTTAGTAAAACTTTGAAAACTCATTTTTCCATTTCTATTGTGTTATTCTTCCCAGCCTACATCTCCCATATTACTTACAGCAGCTCTTGAACCATAACATGGCTGAACCAAAACTCCCTGTCCTCTTTCCCCTCTTTTCCTTTCTTGGTTTCCATCCTCTGTCTTTCTGGTTCCTTGTCTCTCCTGGAGACAAGGGCAGATGGAGACTGGATGCTGTCCCAGATTCAGAGGATGCCATGTCACTGTTCATGCCCTCTCTCACAGTCCCACTCCACATGCAAAGGAGGATTTGTCTCACCTCCCTTGACGTGTCTAAAATACTGATGTCTGTATCTGTGCTATGTGCCTGAAGCTCCCTCAGAATCAGTAGGAAGAAACAGCCATGTATAAAGGGTAATTCACCTCATCCTAGGTAGGTTAGTGCCTAAAAATAGGTCAGATGAATCATGGCTTCAAACTGCCGCGCTCTGCTGACCACAGAGAGAGCCTAGATGACTAAATGTTTAATGTTAGCTGAGACAGATCCTGTCCTCAACATCTTTACTTTATGCCATCGTCCTGCCTATTCTGCTGTTGCTCACCACACACGTTATGCTCGTGAGTGATCTTTCTTCTAGCTTTCCTTCTCATATGAGTGGGAATGCCCCAAGAAATAGTATCTTTCCCCCAGCTGCTACTCCAAAGCAATTTCCCAGCCTGGGCTTTCCTCTGAGATATCTCACTGATGTGGTATTTCATGGAGTGCCTTCCACAAATCATTTGTGAAAGCTCCTAGCTTATATTTCACATCTATTCTCAAAACTCACCTCTAACAGGATGAATACACTGTAGATTGCCTATTGCTAATAGCTAAGTGGGTGGTCTGTTTGGAATCATTAAAATTCTTCCCCTTGTACATTAAATCCCCCCCTCCTCAAAAATAAAAAAAAAAAAACACCAACCCTTTTAAGAGTGAAACCTGCTATTATCCTATCACCAGTATGCTAGTGCTGGCAGAGCCATGGACTAGAGCCCCTCAAGTCTACAGGGTGAGTTTATACAATGGTTTACAATAGCTTTCTGACACTGCATGAATGGCAGCATAAATTACAGTGCAGAAATAGATCAACAAGCTAAAGTGGCTTTACTTCTTTAAACAGCTCTTACAGGCACCAATGCTCCTCTACAGATTTAAAGGAGTCTTTTCTTCTTACTCCTCCACCTTCCTCATTTTAAGCAGGCAGCAGTGAATGGAATAGCACATTGTGAAACACCATTGCCTCTTTATCAGGTTACAGCACTAGAGAAAAGAAAAGATGAAAATCCAAGTGAAAATCACTCCTGTTTCCAGTCTCACCCTGCCTTGGACTTCTCCCTAATAGCTGAAAGGGATTAAAGTCTTAAATAACTTGCTGACAAAACCACTGTACAATAGGACCAATTGGTAACATTGGGAGGAGATGTTCAGCTTTGTTTTTCTTCAGGTTCATAGAGGGTCTGACTAAAATACATCTATTCTCTTAGACCATAAATAAATGCAAAGCCTGATCCAGTTGCAGGAGCCCCCAGCACAGAGTTCAGACTTGTAAGAGGGGGATTTCTTGGAAGCAGCTCTTCCCATGTGGGCACAGCGGGTGCAGGCAAATACCTGCTTTGGCAGAAGGAAAGCTTGTTAATATGAAGTGTCGAGTGCCCACACATCTCATGGAAATCCATGGGAGCTGGGAAAGATTTTTGCCTTTGGGAGTCAGCCTGTTAGCAGCATGCTCCTGCAAGAGGCTGAGAGCTCATAAAGAAGTTGCTCAGTGCTCTCATTTCCCACAAAAAGCCAAAAATGGAGGTCCAGTATTATGAATGTCATCCTACTGCTGCAGCACCTAGGCATCCCAGCTGGCATCAGGACATGGCTGCAGCAGCTGGTAAGGGTCCTGGATTAGAATCAGCATGCAGGGGCAAGCATGAAGCTGAATTAGTGCTGAAAATATTAGGAAAAGAGGCAGGACAGTAAAAGCATGAAGAATTGTACTACTGCTCTTGCATTCTAACATTGCACAGACCAGAGAGACAACATTGTCAAAGAGAAGAAAGCCAACTCAATTTTGTATACAAGACCAAGAAGTACGTAATTATAGGAGAGGCATTAGACTATCTGCCTACCAGTCTTCAAGAGTAGAAAATATCTGTAGAAGGCATCCAGAATATCCCTTAACATCAGTAGGTTTTGCTCAGTACAACCTGGTGCAAAGTACTAAAGAAAAACTACTGTAGTTGTTGCCAGTTGCACTTCTGCCGGAGTCTGGAAAACCGAGGCCAGCTCCTCAGGAGGATTAACCAGTACAAGCCAGCATCTATTGCTCCTATTTGTAACTCACTTTGCAGGTCTCCTTTTCACGTGGGTGGTAAGAACCATCTGGTCTCACTTAGACATTTATAGGAACCATGTCCAGGTCAGAACAGGTTTTTTCCAGGATATTTTTCTAATTGAGAAGGGGAAAGAGGTACCTCCAGAGGGAAAGCCATCACATCCTCAGATAAACTCAGCTACATGAACTTTGCTCTCCAGGGATGGTAAGGGGAACTTCAGACTTTGCCATCTGATGAGTGGTATGATGAATCCCACTCATAGTATCCAAGCCTTCCACATCTTCCCAACACTACTGCTGAATCTATTAACTGTAGGTATTATTGTGTTTTGGAGACTACAGCCCAAATAGATGAGATTCTCAGCATCAGCATCTTTCCTATATAACCAGCCACCCACGACTATGCTCAGATACATTTCAGGACCAAAACCTTATTTTTGCCTCAGCTTTACAGGTCTGACACCTCTTTGTATGGTTATCCTGGTGCATGTGCTGTCCTAGATGAAGATGTCCAACCCTGGCACTAAGAAGGAATGGTATCCATATAAGATGCTGTCCTCAGTCTCCTCTCCTCTCCACTCCTCTCCACTCCTCTCCTCGTCTGGTGGCTCCTACAGAGACAGCAGACCTAAGGATCACTTTTCAGGTTCCACCTGGCAGGGTTGATGTGTGCCTTCAACTCTTATGCACAGCTCAAGATGTGACCTTAAAACAATATTGCAAACACACACATCACCTGAGAGTTCAAGCTACTCTTTCTGGTGTCTCATTAAGCTGCAAGGTGATAGCAGTCAGTGAAAACAACTGTGAAATCTGCAATGACCTGACACATCTGGAGTGAATGGGTACTTGTGAGATGCTTTTGCCCATGGCCTTATGCTACCTGCATAGAAACATTAGGTGAAAACAAACAGAAGAGCAAGAAAACATCATTACCAGGCAGTCACTGATCAGAGAGTGCCTTTTCCTTGTGATAATTTACTCTGCAGTTTTCAGGTTTGTTAGTCGGTTTGGGTTCATATTGTTTCAATGTCTTTTCCCCAAGAATAAATACAATATGGAAAGTCTCCTAATGCACCCCAGTAGACCGTCTAACTCTGGGTCATGAAAGCAGCTGGTAAACATACTCACAAGCTATAATATCCGCATGGTAAACCTTGGTACACACTCACACCCTATTAGCACCACCAGCAGCATTCACCCTCTGCTTCCCACAGTGGGGGCAAGGGACCCTGGGGAGCCAGGAGGAGAGGTCCCTGACTTGCGCCTGGGTACGCCCAGTGGTGGGAACCAGGGCTGAGGGGTGACCTACAAACGGTGGGACTTCCCAACCCTGTGCAGAGGCTAAATCCAGCACTGGGCATTTAAAGAGAGAAGAGACAAGCAGAGCCTGGGACTCATGGTAGTACAGTAGACTACAAGAACAGGTCAAGTTGTCTGCTGTTATTAACCTTAGCAAAAAACTTATCTTCCAGTTCAGCCTCAATTAATTCATATGGTGTTTGTTTGAGAGCCTTCTTATTACACTGTGGAATTACTGGCCCTATCTCCAGCCTGGCTAACCTGTCTGTCTCTCCTCCTGCACCATTTAAATGTCAGTTATACTTTTGTGGTTGACTGGTTAGTGAAAGGATGAATGAATAAGTGTTTGTGCTAACTGATCTACATGAAGATGCCTCATTAAGCAGAAATGGACATTGCATGATATGATTTTGATGTGGTCTTGGCTTGCTTTTGGAAATATATTTTCTGCTAGAGAAGTGGTGAGAAACATGAGATGCTAAGTTTGATCCTGTTGTCCCCATTTCGAGCCCCCTGTTTAAAGTGTATCAAAAGAGAAACGCTCCAGAAACCAGAGTTACAGTACGTTCAAAACAAAAACAAAGGGCCAAATTCCTTTATTATCAGCATGGTACAAGGAAGTCATTCCAGCTCATTACTGAATGACATTTTATTTCTGATATAAAATCTACCCCTTGCTTCTTCAAGGATGAGAGGACCCTAGAACACAGATGTGTATAAGTCTAGTATTAACTAAGAGGGTACCAAGGCAAGGCACCAGGGAACAGGCCCTCAGGACCATGCTAGCATTACGATGCCCTGCTCCTCCTCATCCCACTGCTGCCTAGTGAATTCTCAGTTCTCAGTCAAAAAAACAGGCTCCCCCCATACAAGGACTAGGGGGAGTTGGGCACCCCAGGTACATTCCTAGCCCTTCTGAGGACTAAGAAGGAGCAGAGATCCTGGACCCCAGCAATACTGCTCATTTCTCAGCTCTCCAAGCCAAATCTACTACACAGGGGAATAGCCCTAAGCAATGGGGCTCCAAACCAGCCCGTTGCCTGTGAGCCGAGGTTCAGGTCCTGCCTCAGAAACATAGACACAGACATCCAAACCATCCAAACTGCAACTGGTGGGACTGAAACTCCAAGGCAACACCAAAAAAAGATCTCGCTTTTCTTGGGACCCTACAACACAGGTAGCCCAGGCTCAAACTTTTGTGCTATATCTGAATCACAGGAGAGACTTTACATGACTTCAAAGTCTCTGTCAGTCATTACACAGCCATGTGCTCTGGTGGGGGAGAATGGCTCCAAATGTCTCTTGCTGAAGCTGTTTGACTTTATATACATGATTAAATATTCATTGGACCAAAGAGGAAGATTATCGAATGATTAAATATTTAGGGAAACCAGAATGAGAAAGTGGGCTGGTTTAAACGGGGAATATGGATCCAGATTTGCACTTTGGCCATATCTCAATCTTATATAGGGCAAATTTCTAGCAATAACCTGTCCTTTCTCCTGTCAGCCACAGAAGGAAAACCTGGGTCTGCAGGCTAGGCAACTCTCAGCACAGACTTTGGGCAGAATCCTGCTGATAATAAATGTATGATCAGAATTTGGATGGACAATCGTCTAGATCCACAGTTCAACACAGACTGAGGTCTGAAATTCCTGCTTGATATCAGGAAGAAAGGAGATTTCAACACAGCTCAGCCAACACCAACAGGATTTCTTGAGGTACCCATCTGCTCTGGACAGACAAATGTATGCACATGCACGATGTTGAGGATCTGCACTAGTTGTCCCTAAAATACAACTAGCAACAGAAGTGAGGAGGAATTTCAGAAACAATTGTCACAATAGCCAATAGGCACTGGGAGGACTCCCTCCCCTTCTCTTGTTGTCATGGGATGTCCGCCTCAAGTCTCCTCTGAAAACAGGCCCAAGGAGATGGCTTTTGCAGCCCACAAAAGTGACCACATTTCAGTTTTTTCAGGCCAAGAAGCGAAGAAAGTTTGCAGGGTCTGGAACCCTCCCACAAAAGGAAAATAAGATATGTCCAGCACTTTTGAAAAAAAAATACCCACTCTCATCCAGGCAAAGTACGCATTGACTTGCATGAGAAGGAATGGGAAAAGTCTTCAGGAAATAGCTAATGGTTTCCAAGTTTTTCCCTTGTTCATTTTCACAGATTCTGGCTTTCTTCAGGGGAAAAAATGTCCTTTTTAAATGTGCCTGACCCTGGGCTCTGTTCCTACAAACATTGATTCAGGGAGGTACTTTGTTGTTATTTATTCTCAACTAATGACTGAACTGGCACAGCTCTGAAGAAAGGGTATCCCAAAAGCCCAGTGTCTGCAGGCGCTCCTGTTCCCTGCCTATATTCTTCCTGCCCTTGGCTAATGGTGAACTGCCACAAAACCTCCAGTTTGGCTCTAGTTGGGGTAAAAGTGGAACCAAAACTGTGCAGTCCCCACATCTCTTCTTTCCATGCGCTCTGAGGCAAGATGTATGAGGTTGCTCCTTCATATATAGTATTGAAATCTGAACAGATTTGCAAGGCATTACCTAGCTGTATATTTCTGGCAAGTATGGATGCCTGTGTTTATATATATATATATATATATATATATATATATATACATGCATATATTTGTGTGTACCTATGGCTTCCTACTACACTGAACATGCCCATGCACATTATCTGACACTGAAGCCATCCTGCACAGAGAGCCTGTAGCATCCTCTTACATTCTCTCACTCCCATGTCTAGGCAATGTCCAGGAGGGCGATAATTCATGCAGGCTCCACCACTCCCTGGACCAGTTCAACAGTTTTGCAGAATAGACAGTCACGCTCCAATGTCCAAAGCAGTCCGAGGCTTTGTTTAACTTACCAGTCTAGGGACAGCCTGCAAGATCCAAGTCACAACTGACTCCTAACTGAATTGAATCAAAAGCTCAATACAGCTGAAGGAGCCAAGAAAACTTTCCTCAAGAGAATAGTGCCATTTGCTGGAGTGAGAAATGTGGGTCCTCAGTTTTTCGGATGCTTGGGCTCAGCACTGCCTGCAGCAGAGCCCTACAGTTCATGCAGTTTTCACACTTGCAGCTCAACATGTGGCTGCACATGTTTGTGGCTAAAAATGTGCTTTCTCCGTAATGAAACTGGAATCAATAACCAATCAAGCCAGTATGTGCTTCTGTGGAACAGCTTAAAATAGGGTTTCTTTTTTTCTTTCTTAGCAACTGCTCGTAGTGAGCACAACCTTTCATTTCTTCCACAGAGCTGAAAAGAGCTCTGCGATCACATCATCACAGCACAAGGCAGTCACAAATATTCCACATCTTATAAAGCCAGAGAAGTACAGGGAAATGAAAGGCAGCAAACCACTATATACAGTAGAAAAAAAACCACCCTTATGCCCATAGAGCAGCAGCAGAATTACCAAGCTGAGCACTCCAGAAGTAAGGCATGTGTACATAAAGGTTGTTTGCAACACTACTTCACTCCCCCACCTCCCTCTGTACATATGCATCCTGAAACACCCTTTGATTATAAGAACTGCATGTTATTTTTTTTTTACCACTGTACCCCTCTATTACTCTGTTCTCAGAACCTGATTAATGAAGAGCTATTCAATACCTTGTTTTCCTCTGCAGCACATGGACTTGCGCTTCATCTTTACTGCTCGAACCCTGATCTGGAGTCAGAAAACTCCATGGATCATGTAGGGATGGAGTTTTTTATAGACATTTATCACTTGGCCAAATCTGGGTAGGTTTTTCAAAGGAGGTAAAGAGGTCAGGTGTGCAACATAAGCTTGCTGACCCTGGTTCACTGCTCCAGATTGTAATGGCATGAACAGTCCTCAGGAAAAGGCAGCAGGGTTTCCCTGAGGACAACATAGCTTATTTTTCTTCTGAGATGCGTGCAAGAGACTCCCCTGGAAGTCTCCTGGGAGGGTCTGAGCCTGATGTCAGGTAGAAGTGCTGTATGGTACTCCTGTGGCTTGCTCCCTGTCGTGGCTGAATGTGCCGTCAGCTGGTAAGACCACATCTAACTCTCTTTGGGTAAGGTGGTACCGGTGTGCTCATGCCTGTTCTTCCTGGAAAACTGCTTCACAGTTTGACAGTCCTGCCTGCAGATGCAGGTTGTAACACTCTCGGTAGAGGAGGCGACAAGGTTTGAAAGACCAGGAAAAATGTTCATTGAAATACAAATATGTTTGACGGCACTGGTTATTTTAAAAAACACCCCAAAAGAAATTGCTTTCATTTTACTCAGAAGCAAGAGCCTGTTTATAATTAGTTCCCTTCATTAAACCTTTGCTTTATAACATATGACTGTGTCAAACATCGACACTCAGTAACATTATTTGTGAAAAGGGGAAAAAAAACCCAGAACAGTCATACTGATCAGATGGACCATCAAATGACCGCTTGATGGATGAAGAGGAGAAATGGAAATGCTATCTGTATTTCCAGCATTCCCCAATTGATCAGATCACTGGGAAATAGCATGGGAGGAGGGTTCAATATTCTCTCTGTGTCTGCAAATCACTATTACACACCAAATTTTGCAGATCAATACTCCTTTAACAATTCTGCCACAGGTGCTAGAGCTCATTAGTAGGATGTGAATAACTATGGAGGCTGGAAATCCTATTTTACTTGTCTGTCTGAAGGATTTTGGTTTCTTATGGGCTTAGCTGAGGATTTCATGACCAGATTTTACAGTCTATGTTGAGCTCTTACTCAGGTAACATTTCCTGATCTAAAAGGGGAGTTTTACCTAAGCTCACTCAGTAGGAGCCTTGGAGTCCTTTCTTCATTAGTTATTACCATTAGACATTAAATAAGATGCACAGGACAGAACACCAGCCTTACCAGTGCTACTGGTGACAGTATTATAATGTGAGACCTGATTATTATGATCATCCAGAATTCCTTCTTATCCTTAAAAGTCCTTTCCCCCTGAAAAAATACCACAATTACATTGAAAAATAAAAATTAAGGAGTGAAAAAAAAATCTGCTTGTGCATCCTTGCCTTGGTATTTGAACTATTTTTTGTGGTTATACAGATTTCTCCCTTCTGACCCTTGCAAATGCAGATTTCAAAAAAGTTGTGTCATTCTGACTTGCATCCTTAGTTCAGCTCTCAAAAGAAAATATATTTCAGAAGCCACTATGGTCCCAGAAGGGCTATGAATAGGATTTTTCTCAAATCTGGTAGTAAAACATGATACTTCCCCCTTCACTACAGTGTTCATCTGCCCTTTAGCTGAGTTTTGAAGGACCTTTGAGAGGAATGCATAGGACATTCAAGCTGATAGGCATTAGACTAATGAGTCAATACTAATCAGTTCACTCCTGACAGCCAGGCTGCTTGGACAGGACCCTGAAGGATGTTCACTGCAGTGCAACCCAAGCCAGTGAGAGGCCTGGACCTTTGGCAAAAGAGTCCAGGTCCACAATTCTTATTTTGTGATGAAATATTCACGCTGAACGCCATGCACCCAGGAGCAAAGCCTGGTGGGTGAGACCTGCTGCCACCATGCAGCTGTGGCGCATGGAGCTCACACAATACCCCGCTGCCACCAATTCAGCCAAGAGATCCACACAGGGCTACAGCTCTTCCTTGGTTAATCTGTTTGAGAGTGTTGTTTAGTCCCACTGCAGTGTTTCTAAACACGACAGCTTGCAACAGAGGCGACTGGAGGATATTACTGCAACATACCGTCATTTTGCAATGGCTGGGAGCCTTCCCTGTGTGGTGTGGTTGCCTATGACACACCTGGAGGAAGGGCCTTTCCCCATTACTGTTTTCTGGAGACTTTATGCATTTACAGGTGTTTTGCACAGTGGCGTGGAGCTTCATTTTCCATGTTTGTAACATTTTTCTGTTCATGTAAATAACTGGGCTTTCTAGACGCTTCCCTGAAAAGCAGAGCACAGACACTTTTGAGGAATCCAGTGGTAAAATTGCCAATGATTAGTTTCTCCAGAAAATCACACTGGCCATGTGCATGCTTTTCTGGTCTGTAAATACGCTTAACATAAATGCTGGTGTTGCATGATAAAATGTCTTCATGAGAAAATCAGATTGATCTAGTTTCATAATTATTAGTAAGATGCTAAAATAAAACGAGAAGAGAAGGGAAGGGAAGGGAAGGGAAGGGAAGGGAAGGGAAGGGAAGGGAAGGGAAGGGAAGGGAAGGGAAGGGAAGGGAAGGGAAGGGAAGGGAAGGGAAGGGAAGGGAAGGGAAGGGAAGGGAAGGGAAGGGAAGGGAAGGGAAGGGAAGGGAAGGGAAGGGAAGGGAAGGGAAGGGAAGGGAAGGGAAGGGAAGGGAAGGGAAGGGAAGGGAAGGGAAGGGAAGGGAAGGGAAGGGAAGGGAAGGGAAGGGAAGGGAAGGGAAGGGAAGGGAAGGGAAGGGAAGGGAAGGGAAGGGAAGGGAAGGGAAGGGAAGGGAAGGGAAGGGAAGGGAAGGGAAGGGAAGGGAAGGGAAGGGAAGGGAAGGGAAGGGAAGGGAAGGGAAGGGAAGGGAAGGGAAGGGAAGGGAAGGGAAGGGAAGGGAAGGGAAGGGAAGGGAAGGGAAGGGAAGGGAAGGGAAGGGAAGGGAAGGGAAGGGAAGGGAAGGGAAGGG
>NW_020799091.1:30701698-30754717 GCF_003259725.1 Athene cunicularia | reverse complement strand
AAAGGAAAGGAAAGGAAAGGAAAGGAAAGGAAAGGAAAGGAAAGGAAAGGAAAGGAAAGGAAAGGAAAGGAAAGGAAAGGAAAGGAAAGGAAAGGAAAGGAAAGGAAAGGAAAGGAAAGGAAAGGAAAGGAAAGGAAAGGAAAGGAAAGGAAAGGAAAGGAAAGGAAAGGAAAGGAAAGGAAAGGAAAGGAAAGGAAAGGAAAGGAAAGGAAAGGAAAGGAAAGGAAAGGAAAGGAAAGGAAAGGAAAGGAAAGGAAAGGAAAGGAAAGGAAAGGAAAGGAAAGGAAAGGAAAGGAAAGGAAAGGAAAGGAAAGGAAAGGAAAGGAAAGGAAAGGAAAGGAAAGGAAAGGAAAGGAAAGGAAAGGAAAGGAAAGGAAAGGAAAGGAAAGGAAAGGAAAGGAAAGGAAAGGAAAGGAAAGGAAAGGAAAGGAAAGGAAAGGAAAGGAAAGGAAAGGAAAGGAAAGGAAAGGAAAGGAAAGGAAAGGAAAGGAAAGGAAAGGAAAGGAAAGGAAAGGAAAGGAAAGGAAAGGAAAGGAAAGGAAAGGAAAGGAAAGGAAAGGAAAGGAAAGGAAAGGAAAGGAAAGGAAAGGAAAGGAAAGGAAAGGAAAGGAAAGGAAAGGAAAGGGTGGTGATTTGGTGACTTAATGGAGAATTCTCTGATAAATCCATCCATATATACAACCAGAATGATCCAAAACATCCATTTTAGACAATAAGCCATGCAAAACCTTCACTCACACACATTCACACTACACAAATGAGATGTTTAATCACAGATGCCAGGAGACAATCTGAAATTATAACTATCTGGTGGTATTTCTTCTTTGAATTAAAGGCAATGAGGAAGAGTAGAAACTAAAGAGTAAATTTTCAAAGACATATTGTCATTATATGTGACTTTGGAAATTTTCATCTAGATGCATTTTAAAATACTTCTGAATCCTGGGATAGACTTTGTAGGTTCTGTGACTTAAACTCTCTCCACAATCCAAATTTCACTTTCCTGGTTTCATAAATTCAATGCGTTTTAATTTGGATAGGGAGTTTTCAAATGCTTCTGAAGGATTTAAGAGCACAAGTTCTAGGGAAAATTGAGAGACTGCTTTAATGTAAAAATCCTGTATTTTGAAAAGCTCCTTCCCAGCTAATCAATTTCTCATGCTAGGGGGTTTTTCCCACACCAGTACAAATCTGCTCTTCTTGGACTTCAAAACCCTCAAGAGGAATTTATTTGACAATAGACTTTTCAAATATTTTGTATAAACTTGTCTAAAGTCTTGAAGAAGCGTGTTTTTACAAGACCTGCATGTAAAGGAGTGTTTTGGCACAAGTATTCCTGTCTCCGAGGCTGGGATTCATTTAATTAATTTTAGCCATCTGAAAGTTAGGTTGGCAGTCTCAGGTAATCACCAGGGCTCCCTTGTCTGGCTTCACTGTTGAGAAATTGAGAAATATGGAGTTGTCTCACCTACTGCAGACCTGGGATCAAGTCCTGTCAGATAGTCCTACCTAACTCTTCTTCTCAGTTGACTATAGGAAGAGCCCAGCCCTAACGTAATGAGATACTTAGCTTTCAAGTGGCCAGTGTTAAAATAGATGGAGTTCATCCCAAGCATACTGTGCTGTTATTTCTAAGACATTAAGCACTATACTGCAACTTTGCATCACTGAGATTTCCAGATATGTAGGAAGTTCCCGCAAGTGTCCCCCATGAATAAAACATTGTCAGTGCCTGCCGCCTGAATTTGTTGTCCACTCTGGAGAGGTGGACACTGTACCTATCTTCTCAAGGACACTGTACCTATAGGTATCAAGTCATAAGGACTGTCTTGTTCACTATATAAGCTGGTTTAGGAAGAAACTTGTCTGAACCAAAATTTGAGGGTCCACACAACATCTGCAGAGAGGTGGAGCTCAGGTAATGAGTCTGTAACAAATTGCTCCATCAGCAAGCATGCTCATTCAAACACCAGATGTTCATTTGAAAGTCTGAGAAGCAGGCAGGTTCTGCATTGACAGGTGGGTATTTGAGTGTCTGATACATTCAGTCTGATTCAGCCAGGAGTAAATTTTCATTGTTGGGGCAGAACCAAATTGACTGTACGAGTTCTATCATATGTTCACAGCATCTTTTATTTTCATCAGTTGAAGTTTGGCTTGCCACAAGTTAATGTGCTCATGATTTAAGTCAGGCTTTTTCTATTCAGAATACTTTAGCACCATCCAAAAAAAGGTAAAATTCATTTGGGGAAAGAGACAATCAGTATAAAACCTGTATTTATATTTGTGCCGGTGCAGCACATTCAAATCTCTCAGAAAAATCTTCAGTTGCCAAAACTGTGAAGAAAGATGCGTGACCTTCTGCTACATTTCCCATGTTTCTTGTGTTAATTAAACTTGTCATGAGTCATGTTTACAACACCCAACTTACTGCAGCCCTATAACAAACAAAGGCATTCAGCCCCTGATGTGCGTGTCCGAATTCACTGGAGATTACTGCCGGTTTTGTCACTTCCTGGACATGGAAAATGCAAAGGCCAAATTTAGAAACGGATCACAAGTCTCTGGTCAGGTTGTTTCCAAGAAGGCTGATGAAATCTGCTTTCTTATTTAGCTTAAACCTGTCTTCCCAAGTATTATCTTCCTGAAGATTTTCAGACCCATTTCTTTCCCCAAAGCTGTTAACTCCTGCAGTATTAGGACAGAAAGACAAAGCTAACCTTTCCTGGGGGCCAAAAGAGAGATGTGAGATCATAGTTGCCATTTTATAGCACAGATTCTCCGCATGTGAAACCCAAAAGGGATTCTTTTGCATACTTAAATCTAGAAAAAAAGTAAATAAAGAAAGAAAGATAGGCTTATTATCATAATAATATTAAAAGTTTTAAAGGATCATTACCCCTCATATTGTGCTTTAATTTGCGGATCTTCCTTATTTACTACCTTCAAATTTAGAATCATTAACACGATTAAAACTGGGTCAAAGCATATTCATTTTTTTTAAATACTGGGTCAAAAGCCCATTCAGCTGCTTTTAAATTATCAAACATGCAGTCAACACATGCTTTAAGGGCAACTACTTATTAAAGACAGGCTAAACAGCAGTACATGTGAAGAAAACAAATGGATCAAAGTGCAAAAGGAACAGTCAAAATCTTCAGATAATATAGAGGAGTAAGAACTGTCATTATCTTGGGTATTGTTGTGATTAGTAAAGCCCTGGAGATGCTTTTTTTAGTGCATGAGACACAAGGTAAAACCAGCCACTGCCCTGAAGAACATTTGTCTCTGCATCAAGAAAGAATAAAAAGTTTGGGAAGGCACAAGGAGGGGATGCTAATTCTTATTACTTTACTTCTTTTATTTTTAAGTCCCTTTTTAAACTCTCCCTTATGTAAATGGTTATTTTATTAGTGTTCTTTTTTTTTTTTTCTTTTTTCCATTTAATATCTCTCAATCTTATTTTTAATTTCAGGTTCTGCCATTGTTCTAGAGGAGGGTTTGGTGTCAGGCATGGCCATGCCCAAACAAGCCCAGATACTTGGCAAGCTTAAATGAAGGCAGGGTGAGGGTCAGGTGGGGGGCACCCTACCCTTGCAGCCACCCCTGGAGGACCCTGCTGTGGTTTTCCTCCACCAGCTGAAACTTGCAGACATGTGTGTAAACGGCAGGGCTCAGAGCCAGGCAGAGCCATACCCTGAGGAGGAGGAGGATCCCCTTGGGCATCTCCAGGCCATGTCCACAGCCAGTGTAGGAAATGCCTGTGAGGCCAGACCCTCCCTCATTTCCTCTGGAGGCCTGACACCAGTCACCAGCAAATCCTCTTGCTTCTCAAGATCTTTATGTCAGGCTGCAGCTCCTATTTTTGAACTGAGGTTCCCTGGGCTTAATCCACTTAGCCCATGACCACCTTCATGCACTTCCCGAAAGCACAGCCTGAGGCTGAGAGATCCTCCCCGCTTCACTGTCCTCCCCCACGGCTCCTTTGCCCCTCTAGGGAACATGTATTTATAAAGAGGTGGATTAGCTACCAGGCAGGTCACAGTGTGTCAAGCAGCTCTTTCAGGGCTTAAAATACAAGTCTCACTCAAGAGGGAGCGCAATCCGTCCTTGTGACAGCCGTTGGGATGACTGCTGTGTTGTACTTGCAATTTACTCTATTAACAGCACCGGTACTTCAGGCTGGAGCATTTAGAAGCACCATTGTGGTAAACAAAGCAATTGGGATGTGTAGAAATGGTTTACCTTAATTTTCCTTTTTTCACATGAGGAAAATGAAAAAAAGGAGTTTATTTATGTTCAATGAATTAAATTCATAGCTGGTTCAAATCCACCCTGCTCTGCTGCTGCCAGTGAGCACTGAGTGATTTGCACCCGCTATGGACCTCAACCTGTAATCCCCTCTGAGACAACCAGCCCCAAGAGCAATTATTTTGGTTGCCATCTGATCACTGGAGACAAACGAGGTGTTCATAGCACTTTCACCCTGTAGGTTATCTCATGGGAAGCGGGGCTGAGCAACAGCCAGCCCCACAGTGCCTCTGGGTCCCCCCACGGTGACATCCCAATGCCTGAGACCACACACAGGGCATTGGGCACAGTCAGAAAAAGTCAGACCAAGCTCTGGCTCCAGACTGTGAGATATGTTTGGGTTGGACCCATGTCTTGGAGGAAATGCTCTACCTCAGTGCAGGGTTCTTACAGCCTGTAAATCAGGAGCAGCCATTCCCTTTCGGTGTGCTGCAGGGATCAGCACGAGGGCAAATCCCAAGTGTTTCGTCATCCCGCTGAGCTTTAATCCCATCAGCATCTCCAGCCACTCCATCAATCGGATTAAAGTATGGCTGAAAGTCATAATACGGCTGGCTCGCCCGCGCGGAGTGAGCCCTGCGTGTGCAGACACAGCCATTGCTGCTCAGCCAAGTGAGCCTCTCATCACCGCTCCTGCAAGCCCCCAAGTCTTTCACCATTGCACAGTTTTGGGGGTGGCCAGAACTGTAGACAGGGCAGCCCATGTTCAGCACCACCACAGGGAGGTAGGGGCTGTGCCTTTAGTCCCCTCCCACTCCACCAGAACCTCTGGGCTTTTAAGGGAAGAAGTAACTGTAGTATTGCTGTCAGAGCCTTCCATGTTCATACAAAAAGCCAAAAATGCTTCAGCAGAAAATATTTTCCATTAGAAAACGCTGCTTTTACAGAATCTAACCCTCCTGGTGGAAACCTGTCAATTCTGCTGTATCCTGTGGTAGAAACCAGACAAGTATGTGTAAGGATCCTACCTCCATCCTGGGACCACTGGCAACAGAAATAAAGATCCATCTGAGGTCTCCTAATTTTTCTGCCTTCCTCCAACTATAAAAATAATTCAATTTTTTAAAATTTCTGGCCCATTTTAGAAAGCTTTTGTTTTCCTTCTGCCATCCTAAGAAAAGCACAACATATATGGGAAGGAGATTGTGCCTCCACAGCTCATTTCATGGTCCAGATGGGCACATCCTTTCCATCTCAGTGAGGCAACAGGTCCCTGACCACATACCAGCTTCACCAGCATGGATCAAACGAGGACCAGTGGGTTGGATTCGGCCCTCAAGACAGCTCCAAGTGGCCAACTGCCTTTGCTGGGCCAGTCCTTGGGAACATACACCTCATCATATCCAAACGCATAAAACGGCATGTCCCCAGGACTGCCACATCCTCATGACGCACAAAGAAAGGCTTAATACCAGACTCAAGACCTCTCATCCCAGAGCACCAGCATGAACACACCTACTTTAAGCTCTCCTGAGGGTTCGGAAGATTGTCTGGGGTAAAAACTGGTCTCCCACCCATGAATACAAAAGCTGAGACTACCCTCATTTTACCTGCTCCCGAGTAGACACCATATGGAAATATGCCAGGCCCTCAGAAGCTTGGAGGATCTCCACAGCAAGATCCTGTCTGTCTTAAAAAGCTATCGTGAGACTTCATCTTTTCTGAGAGTACTCAGTGACTAAGCAGAAGCTGACCTCCACAGTGTCCACAGGGGACAGTCTTTGCTTCTTGCACAAAAGCACATAAAGAGAGGATTAGGTGAGCTGAATCATCACTTCTTCATGAAGGTTACAGAGACCCTCAATCTTTCTATTTATAAAAGCACAGTGTCTTGGCAATAGGAAAGGAATAGCTGGCTTAATTTTTGTATTTTCGAGGTCTGCCTGAATTCAGCCTTCCTGTCTTTTCCACTGCACTTTTCTTCAGAAATCAGTCTACACTTCCCACTCATTTATGGTTTTTTTTTCCTTGGTTTACTTCCCCAATAAGTAATTGCTAACAGAAAGCATAGGAAATATAAAGCTGGGAGTCTTCTCAAGATGCTATCTAAACTATAGCTTTCTCAAAAAATGCTCAGACTCTACTGTTACCTACATGCATTCATTACCCCTTTACAAAGATAGCAGTAGTCTAGTGCTTTGAGGACTGAGCTGCCTGCACAGTACATATGGTGACACCCCAGCCAATTTGGGAAAATCAGACACATTCATCTTTTCCTATTTTATTCATGGCAATATATAGAATTAAAGAGTGTAATTGAAAGAAGAGTTTTCCACAGACCTGTGAACAAGCCTGGAGAATTCACTTACAGGGAAATAAATTCTATATGAATATATTCCATAGGTTGATTCAAAAGTTATATTAAAGAGATGATCAAAACATGATACAGATTATGAATCATTCTATCTAGATTCCAGATGTAATATTCTCTATTATTCCTAATTTGTCTGAAGTTTCCCCATCCCTTCCTTTTCCCTCTCATTTGAGACCTTTCACTATATAAAATACTCCTTTACATCTCTGCATCATACGTAGAGGAGGTGACCCCGAATGCATAGTGGCAGGCATTGCAGCCAGACTAAGCTCCCTGGTGAAGGTCTGACGCTAACCCCCGATGCAGAGCTGCTCCAGTGTCTTGCATATCGGGAAAAAACAGCACAAATGTGTTTGATTTGTAGCTTTACAAGGACTTTCACATTGAGGTTTAAGTTTCTTTTATTAGTAGACTTGAGAGGAGGGCACCATTAACACATAACAAAGGAGGCAGCACTAAACTATTACCATAACTGCAGTGTTTTAAAAAACCCACTACTTAGAGGTTTATAAGGTTCCTTTGAAAGATTATTGCAGAAGCCGCAAAATGGAAACAGAGGAGAGAGTTTCTCAGCTGCATTGTGCCTTCCCCCATGCTTTTGGCCCTATACAGAGAGACGTGCCTGGTCTAAACACAACTGTAGCCTTTCGTAAGCAACCTCCTTGGCTTGGGGCCACCCAGGGGTTTCCCTGGGCCAGGAGGATCCCCTGGCAAGATTTTAAGACCCATTTGTGCTATTGGAGCAACTAAGGAGACTGAAGGAATAATTTAGCAGCTGAAACAATCACTTTTCCTCTCCCAACAGCCTTGTATCAAACAAGATTCTCTGTTCAGACTTTTTTCTGGCTTATTTTTCATGTTTTACTTTTCTAGGTATTTTGAATGAGAAGTACCATGACTCTGAAGATTCTCCAAGCAAAACATCACAGTGTTTCAACACAAGATGTCTAAATGAAATGCTATGTCTTTTCTAACACTTTCATATTTGCTCATTTTGGCCATATCTAGCAAAGAAATTTAATTTCCAAATCCTCCTGGTTGTCCCTGGAGGTGCCTTTAAGAGTAATTTCTATGAGAAAAACTGTTCCAAGCTCCACTTACCCTATTCAAGCTCCACATGATCGTAGACTGTCATACAACGAAGACATCATTAAAAGCTGTAAGTATATATTATTTCAAGACATTTCCTTATAAAGTAGTGACACTGTATCAGAAGCCTTTATTTTCTGCAAACCTCTATCTGAGCCACAAAGGAAGGAAAGGGCTGCCTGGTCCAGGAGAAGAGACACAGCTGAGCCTCCACTAGTTCCTGCCAAAGTGCATCCCTGTACCCTCACAGCTGGTTCAGGGTCATCCTCACTAGGGCTTTCCTTCCCCTCCTCCATCATCCAGACAAATCTGGCACTCCCCTTGGGGTGCTGAGCAAGGGTCCCCAATCTGTTTGGCCCAGCAGTGCTGGAGATCGAGGGGAACTGGAGACTGGAGGGGATGGGCGACCGTCCATCAGGCAGCAGCTGCCTTCTTCCCAAGGAGAGTCATTGCTCCGAGGCAGCATCCCCGTGGGCAAGACAGCTTTCCAGTCTATCGAACTGCCGCCTTCTTCACCACCGGCATTTTCCATTCTTTAATTTTTTTAGGAGTTGCCTTACCCTTAGTGCAGCATGACTTAATCCACCACTTTTAATACTTTAATAGATTCCACTCTTCAGACCTTGCTCCATGACCTCACTGCTCAGCTGTCTCCTCTTTGCCTGATCTCCATCTGACACAGAAAACATCCCTTTCTCAACCCCCCTTGTATTGTCACCTGCCACCCCATATCGCCAAACCAGTTCAGGAGAAATCCCACGGTGTGCTTCTCACAGATGAGGAGCATTATCCTTCCACCACACACCCCCCCAGCACAGGGAAGGACCACAGCACATGTCTTCTGGCTGGAGAGAAATCTGTCTGGAATGTGAGCTCATGTTTTCCTAAAATAACTGAGAACCATGTGCTTAAACTCAACACCTGAGGCAAAGCAGGAGTCGTTATTAACACTGTGCAGCCTCCAAAACGCTCCTTGCACGTGGCATGGCATGGCACAGCACAAGCCAGAAGCACCAGGCAGCTAGCAGCCTTCCAAGGGTGACTAATGTCCTGCTGTTAAAAACAGCTTCCAAGGGTTTTCCATGAGCAAATTTCACTGCAGGTTGAGTATTGACTTTTCACCTGCTAAATACAAGAACTTCACTGTAACGTCCACAGCGATGGATTTTTTTACTGATGCATACCGCAGCTGGTAAAGGAAACCACAGCTCTTTGTCCTGGTTTCCTTTATCAGCTGTGGTAACCCCTCTCAAATGCCAAAAATTTGCACTTCTAGTAGATTAAGTGGGAGTGTAGAAACGAGGGTGAAGGATGTGTGGTAGACATGGAAGAGAAGACTGGAACATAAATTATATTGCATACATGGACATCAATGTCTAAGGTCCAAAGAAAAGTAACAGAAAATAACATGCTGCTATGGCTGCTTGGAGAAGCATGATTTTACATCAAACTAGGTGGTCCTGTCAAAAACACATAAAGCTCAGCAACTTTGCTAAAAAAACAAGCAAAATTCTCCAGAGCCTCCACAGCCATCAGTCCTTCAGAGTTACCAGGGTCTCTGTCCGTCTGGACCTGCAGGGTCTCTCTGCTCCTCTTCTCTCAGGCCACCAGGCCTCCGTGTCCTTTCACTGCCTCTTCTTCCATATGAATAAAAGCCACACCTCCAAGAACACTGAATGAACACATGGCTTAGCTCATGGTGGGGAGAAATGTATACAGTGCGAATTTCTGAACTTGTTCAATTAAAATCTTCCCTAAACAGACTCCAGCACTATGTTTTCCTGCATATTTGAGGTTTGCAGTCAAGCAGTTGAACTGTGTAATCCACCGTCTGAGACATGACATATTGTTTGCCAGCCCCGACTGTCCCTGACAGCTTGATTCATCTTATAAATCATTTGGGCTTCCAAATGAAATCTAGATTGATTTTATTTTACTTACTTTATTTTAGGAGCAAGCAATCACAGGTGGGTGTATCAAAGTGCCTTCCCAATACTGCTCCTAGGAACAATACTGTCCTTGCACAAATGTTAATGAAAAGAGAGAGGTGTTCATTTGCAATTGAAATGAGACTACCTTGAGAAGTTGCCAAAATATCTATGAATAAATTTACCCATTAGCAACATTATACCAGCAGCTGAATTTTGTGGAAAACACATACATATCTCCTTCTACTTTAGGGAACCCATCTTTCTGCCTTAGATCTTCCTACCATAAATTTTGTTCAACACCAGCACTATGGCAAGAACCACAGATCTTCTCCTAGGAGGTTTCAATCAATTCATGCTGTTGTGAAGGTTATGAAGAAGCGGTACAAGATGTGGCATTTAGCAGTGCAAGGGGAATGGATTGACATGGGGCAGCTCACTGTGGCCCAGGTCAAGCTTAGAAGACACATCTCCATCCTGAGGACTTTGCAGCAGTTCAGTGTACAAAAGATGGATGCCACAGGGTGGCCCTGCCCTGGTCTGAGAAAGTGGTCTTCTGAAATGGTTTGGACTCCAGAGAAGGGTCAGACAGCTGAGTGTGGCAAAATGGCAAGGTTTCAATACCTTGAAACAATTAATTCTAGTCTTCCCAAGAGAGGCAAGACTGCTTTCAACTTACTTCTAATTAATTTACAAATTAGCCTGCTGGCCCATAAAAAGCATCATGCACTAATTAAGACCAGCTGCTTTATGGGAAGAGCTACAACAAACTCCGTAGATTTCTGGTACCAAAAGGAAATGTTCTATCTGCATGTTATTCAACTAGCACTCATTGCCCCTGGATGTTGTTAAAGCTAAGAACATGTTCAGTCACAAAGAATTAAGTATTTATATTAGATCCTGAGGATATCCAAGGTTATAATCAATAAGAAAAAGAGATAGTGCCATTAGTGCCAGTGGCTACCTAGGATTTGCATCTTGTGTTGATGGAGAGCCACAGTTAAAGCTTTTCCCACAGTTGGAGCACTTGTAAGATTGTCTCCCATACTCTCGTTTCTAATGAGGTGTAAGCTCACCCTGAGCTGGCACGATTACCTGTCTCTCCTCACTGGGGAGCAGCTTATATCCATGAAACCTGTAGGAACTTAACTATTTGTGAGACCTCCTCTCCTCCACGTGGCAGAAATCAGACCCGTGTTCAGAGGTTGCTGGAGGCAGGAGAGCAGGGTGGGAGTCAGAGATTTGCACAGCCAGGCAGCGCAGTGGTTGCATAAACCCTGTGTCTGTGGGAAATCACACTAAAACCTTTTCAGAAGCAATATAAACATGTAGCCTTTTAGGACTAAAGTCGTTTATGCAGAAATTTCCCCTGTGGTCAGACTATTTCATAATTATCCACACTGGGATGTCTTGCATTGTGCTTTGAAGCATCTGTTTCTCGGCATGTCACGATTAGTTTGATCTACCAGTTCCTATCCTTATATAATAGCAAACCGTTTCATGGCTATTTCACAAAAAATGTCTCTCTTTTTGCCCACTAAATGACCTGGAACTAGAACACAAACATTCTGTTTGCACAGTTTTACATAACATTTGCCATAGTTTTCACACAACACTATTAAAGACTAATTTGTTTCTGTTCCCAGGCTGATGGAAAGCAGTTCTTTTGGTAGCTAGATTGCGTCAGTGTTCTTTGAAAATGTAAATAAAGATACTGAGATAAGACCTGTCCAACTACAGAGCCCTTTTTCTCTTTATGTTTACCAGATACTTCAAGCTAAATAAAATTACTCTTTGCACTTGATCTGCCTAAGAACATGCTCAACAAATTGATAATCAAATTTCCTTGGCTATCACAACCCCACCCCAACATATTGTGGTCACAAACAGCATCTAAGAGGATCTACATTAATATTTTTCAAAAAGGCACTCTAAAAACTGACTTAGGGTCCCAAATACCATTTTGAAAAGCACCTTAACTCCAGAGGAATGGGATTTTCAGGGGGATTTAGATTCCTGAGCATTTAATTGCCAGCTTGGAAAAAGGATCTTCTACTTAGCAGACTCTTTGAAAGTGTTGCCTTGCCAGCTCCTATTGATCTTGATGGAAATGCATTACCTGTTGGCATCTGACAATCCCACTGAGCACTCACCATCATCTTCATTGGGACAAAACACCTTCACAATGTGATTTAAAGATGCTTTTCTAAACTGCCTTTCAACCTTTCTTGCTAGGCAAAGGGTGGAAATATTTTCTCTGCCTGGTTCCTTTTGGGATGGTGACTTGGAGGTCCGTTTCCTTGGCAACATTTCTTGAATTGCCTGAATTTTCACTAAAGACAGATGGGTTTGGAACAATATTTTGCAAAACTGGCCTTAGTTTATATTAAAAAGATGGAGATATGCCCCCCCTAACATGTCTCTAGAGGTGCCCAAGACTAGGGAAAATAGTCAGCTGCATGTTTACCTCTGAGGTTCCAGCCCTAAACCTTAGACAGGTGTCCTCAAAATATTTTAATAAGCCTAACAGTATCAATTCATCAAATCACCTCATTTAATGTTGGAGCCATGGAGCAGGTGTGGTGGTAGAAGTTAAATGGAAAAAGATACTGGCTTTTTCTGTCTTCATCTTTGTCTCTGCCTCTTTTGCTCATTTCTTTCCTCCTGGACCTTATTTCACCAGATGCTACGTAAGGATCTTTTGGTCTCAGAAGCAGGGAAATCACTTCTTATTAAAAATAAATTATGATGTTACATTGATTTTGCTGTGTTTGATCTTTAAACAACCGCTACAGTTGTTAAAGTTTTTTAGGTAACATCCCAAATAAGCAATGCCAAGAATCTCTAAGTGTAAAAATAAGTAAGAAGAAATGCAGGAGGCAGAAAATTATTAAGATCACATCAGTTTTTTTATAAAGGCTAAAAGGTATGTAATGCAAAGTTACATGAGTGAATTAGCCTTCAGAAGGGCACATGAGCTATCTGCTGTTTACAGTACAGCATGACACGGCAAACCCACATTTTGAACCCACATTATATAAAGTAATAGAATTTTACTTGCTCAGGCAATTCTTCTTCTGACATTTCTTGGGTTTGTTTTTTTCTGTGCATTTTGATAAGTCTAAAGAAATGTTGTCAATTTCGAACTGTTACCTTACACCAGATCCCCAAAATTAATATTTTTTTAGAAAGAGCAGTCAGATAAGAAACCTGAAGAATATTAGTCATTGATATAGGAACAAGGCCACCTTCAAGGTCAGAATATTTCAGAAATCACAGAATTTTCCTCTAAACAACTCAGCAACATATCCAACAATAACAACACGAGTTTCTGTAGGCAGGATGGCACAGAGAGGCATTTTGCTCCCACCACATCTACAACATTGTTTGAAGTAATAGCCAGCCATAGCCATTCTCATGCATTGGCTGCTGATGGAAATGGGTTTAGAGGAGCTGAGAGCCCACCAAGCCTTTCCCAGAGTACTGCCACTTCAGTATACAAAAAAGCAGTCACAATTGCTTAAAAACATTATGACGCAAAACTCCCTTTGAAATCAGTGGACTTTATGAGGAGCTCAGCACTGCCCAAGGCTATCCAAGAGCTGCTCTGTCCTGCTTCAGCACAGGGATGCTCCATAGGAGAGCAGAAACCTGCATGTTCCATAAAGGCATGGATGGGTCAAGGAGACAAAGGAGACTGTTCCCTTCCCACCTGGTTCCCTAAGACTGCCTGGATACTCATCAAGTATCCAGCAGTATAAGTCATGCCTTGCCTTAGGAATCTTCACACCTTTTCCTATTCTTTTCCTTGGAGATGGCAGGAGGGAGCAGATTCCCAGTTTCAGCCACCCCTTCCCAAGCACCACCAAATGCACCATGCATCTTACTGGGGAGGAAAGCATGGCAGCCAAGATCTGAAGCATCTCCCATTGGTACAGTGCCCCAGGCAGGCTGCGTCGACAAGCAACAGTCCTCACTGTGCCATCTCAGCTTTATCTCCGTGTTTAATAAGCAACCAAACATCTGCTTGATGATATCAGCTGAGACAAAAGTACTGAACATTTTGAGCACAATTTAATGATGTCTGTGACCTCAAACAGTTCGATGTTTCTTTAGCACATGCAGAGCCTCACCCTGCTCACATCCTCTAAATCCTTTTTCTCTCTTCTTCTTTTCCTGTCCCAAAAAGACCACAGGATGGAAACAAGCAAACAAACAAAAAAATCCAAGGACAACTAGTATTAAATTGCAAGTAGCAACAACCAGGCACTTCATCAGCATGAACACGGTATTCATAAATCTTTATCACCAGCAATTTTTTTACATATCTGAAATCCACTATACTGCAAATTAGTTCCATTTGTCCACTCGGTGCTAATGCCATTAAAATTGACCTCGTTTGCCAAAGCACGTGATTCCAGACATCCCTGGAACTGTTAATTTTTCAGTTTTAAAAAGTAATCTTGATTTCTAAACTAAATTTTACAGAAAGAAATCTCATTGTAGTTGGAAACTACACCCTTGTAACTCTAAGGCAAATTAAGAGCAGACCACCCTTTGTTTGGGTTGGCACTGGAGGGCACTTTAACACCTGTGTTATTTTCTTATACTCCAAGAGCAGCCACTCATTCATTTCCATTCCAACACAGCATTTTTCACCTCTGTCTCTGCCTGTGGTTGCTACAGAAATTTCAGCATGGCTGGGGTGATAGTGTATATGATTTTTCACAGTTTCACAGAGACTGTTTTGTAAAAAGGAGATCCTTTTCTTTTCTCCAGAAGGGTAACTTTGAGTGTAGGCAAAATATTCTGAAAACTTCTTAGCAATACCGGCAAAAAAAAAAGTTTTCCTGAAGCTCATTATTTTTTTCCATATTTTTTACTAATCCCACCACCTCTTGATGCTTTGCAGCTAGTGCTTTCCCAGTGAAATCTGACTTCTAATTTCACTCTCCATTTTTTAAATAACTTCATTTGTCTTCGCTGACCATAATTGCTAAAAAGTTCAGCTTTTCACCAATGGCTTGCTACAGAAAAGATGAATACAAGTCTTACTTGGGCATGGAGAGATAATGTGAGCATTTATCAGTGGTAAAGGCTGTCTACTGCATAAGTGCAGGTGTACATTTTTGAAAGGGGAATGTAAAAATATACATGCTGAAACTACATAAAATACAAGAAAAGTATGAAAAAATACCCAAACCAGTGCACCATTTCCCATTTATTCTGCATCCTGTTTGGTGAAGAAAACTCTGCAGTGTCATGCAAGAAACCTTATAATGGATATTGAGTGCAGATGCGGTGCAGCCAAAAGAGAGAGCTTTGACGACCGAGTATTTTGCAGTCTCCTGTTGTGTTTTAAGAGGGAACGCAGCCATCACAGATCAACGAGGATGCTGTCAGGTGTGTGAGATGCATATGGCTCATGTGAACAGGCATAGTTAGTGCAGGTAAGAAAACACATCTTGAAAAAAGACCCCTCTTTCCTAGGGGATTTGTCAAGAACCAGCAGAAAGGGTTAAGAAACCCCACCGCCCATGGCAAGCCCATATCTTGTTCCTTGCTTCTGGGCACCTCTGAAACAGCAGTTAGGTTTGTGTGTTAACCAGCACTGTCCTGATACAGGTTCATACTATAACCAGCACTGTCCTCATGCAACTCTAAGCCAAACATCCTCTGTGCAAGTACTTTGGCATCCCACTGAAGTGCAATTTGCCTTAATCAGAAATAGATTTTGGCCTGCCACTCAGTAACTACCGGGTGTTATGGAAAGGGCGAGGAAGACCCAAAGGGCCACCACTGCACCCGCCCTCCTATACTGCATGGGCAGCACGTCACTCATCCCTGCTGTGGGCAGCCCGCCACCCTGTCAAATGATGAGCCTCAGCATCACTCCCACTCTGCCTCCCGCCCACAATGCCTTTGTGGGCAGCTGCGGCAGGGTGGGCAGCTGGCAGGCAGATGGGGGGCAGGCGCCTTCAAAGGAGCTGCCAGCCACTTCCCAGGGATGGCGTCAGCACCACAGACTGCCGCGGGCGTCAAAAATGGATGGGTTTCCCAGGCCCTGCTGGCATATTGCGCCTCGGGTCTCAGGCATCATTTGTCCTCCTGCCCCCTGCTAGGGTCAATGGGGCAAGGAGTCCCCACCAGTGCTGACCCCTCTGGGCAGTGTCATGCAAAATACAGGACAGAGGCAGGACCAGCCGGACCCCAGTCTGTGACATGGTGGTGGGATGCAAACAGGGATATACAATTTCCTTTTGATGCACACAGGCTGGGGAGCACAGAAATGAGGTCAGGACTGCAGGGATGTGAACAGGAGAGGGCCAGGTCCCAGGTGAAGGCAGCTTATCAGAGCTGGAGAGACATCCCCACTAATCTCCAGGCGAGATGGAGGAGAGTTGCCCACCTGGGGATGGAGGGGAGCAAAACGGTGGATAGATGGAGGGCTCAGCATGGTCCCATCCCCTGAGTCATCAGCTGGGACAGCCTGAGTGGGGCACACCGTGCATCACCGCTGATTTCCCCCATAACAACCCCAGCCTGTCAACCCAGCAGCTCCGGGGCTGCTGAGCCCCTGCCACCCAGGCCAGCAGGGCTGGGTGTCTCTGGGACAGCCTGACCTGGCTGCTGCTCTCAGCCCCTGCTCCTGCCACCCCAGAGCCAACTGCTTCACAGCACATTTCCCTGCTGTGCTCCAAGGGCTATGTCTTTGGGAAGTACTTTTGCAGCAATAAAGCAGCATTTTCACTGGGAAAAGCTGCACTTTAATAGTAAACGGAGAGGACTGTTAAAAGCTGCAGCAGGCCCTGCTTGGCGCCAGGCATAGCTTTTTTTTCCTCCTCCATATGTACCCCATATGCAAGTACAGCTGAGAAGCTGACATAGAAGTTTTTTTAAAAGGAGAGAAATGTCTGAAACTGCCCTGAGAAGGATGTTCTGGGCTTTTTAACTCTGCTTTTGCAAAAGCTGTGAAGACCCCAGAGATCTCTTACATCTGCACTTTTGAATTACCTCCTTGCAGGTAATTAATAACATGGATAACTGTGATGGGGGTGTAAGGGAGAGACCTTTCCACTCCTTATGTCCTCTCCACAGCCCAGCTGCCATCCTGTGCCATGAGAACACCTCCACAGCTGACACAGCATAGGCAGGTGGGCCCCAATAACGCCAAGCCACTACCTTGCAAGGATTTTCCCAGATGTGATGGGTCTAGGATGTCAGAGATGGGTCTGCAATAGTGCTCCCATCCCAGCCTCTCCTACAGCATCTCCACTGCCATGAGTCCAGGGCTTCCAACACTGATGCATGAACCTACTCTCACCTCCTGTGTTCTTCCTAGCACAAAGTAGGGGGACATCCAGAACCAAAATCCATCTCTGAGCTTGACCCAAGTTTAGCCACAGAAGAGGCATGGCAGTCCCCTGCTCTGTCAGTGGAGAAGTCATGCTCACAAGCTCCTTCTTCAGTTTCAGATGAAGAATTCATTGCCCTTGGATTCATGGGTTGCATGTGGATGGGCTTGTCTGTGTCTTTTGCTTTCCTCCAGCTTATAGGCAATATTAAATACCTTCCCTTCTTCATAGATCCATGTGAAATACACCATGAAATAAAAAAGACATTAAATAACGTCTACACAAGTACAAGCATTCCTTGGACTCCTTCCTTTCATGCCCTGAAGCACCCTCAATGCTCACAGGATTCACCCTGGTTTCTAAACCAAAATACTCTCTTTAATCAGGCAACATGAGAAATACATAGATCTGGAGGGATAAAACCCACATCCTTGCATTTGTTTCATTTAGTTTTCTCATCATACTTTCACATTTAGGATTAGCTGAGAGTCCCTGCAGATACCCAAAATTCTCCTTTTGAAATCTCTGGATTGTTCATCAGGTCTTCAAATCTGTCTGCTATGACTCACTTTGTGCTAATTGTCATGTACCTAAAGACAGCATCATACTTGTTGTGAAAGTGGCTCCTCTCTTCCTGCCTCCTCTCCCATTGTTTCCTGCAAGGCACTCTTGAGTCTTCCACCAAGTACCACCTCAGTGGCCTGTACACATCACTGCCATGTGGTTGCTCCCCATGGGCTCAGGGACCTTCCCCTCCCCAAAGGGTGCCTGTGGAGAGGCTTCTGCTCAAATGTCCTTCCATGAGAGCAGGTGGAGGGGAGACTAGTTCTTCCATGCATCTGAAGAAATGGGGGTATGTTCCCAGAGTTAAATGCATTGAGTTTGCCAGGAGCATTTTGCATGTGGACAGATGCTGTGATGTCATTCCCTATTTTTTTAATGTTTGTCAAATGTACGTTACCATAGAGAAGTCTGCAACTGATACTCATGGGCTCAGAGTCTTTCCCTGTCCCAAGTCCCAGACCCAGATTTCCACTTGTTTGTTGTATCCTCAAGCTTCTACAACTCCTCTAGAATAGTCTTACAAGTACTTTGGTGTTACTTGTATTTCAATGGTGTTCAGCACTATCACTGTGCCAGACATTGTCTCACTAGGCAAATCCCACAAGGACAGATGTAGTATTTCCACCCCCTTTGTATAGCTAGGGCAAGAGAAATTACTGGGAATTTAGAAGGACCCAAACTGCAGCATGAAAAGCTCTTTGTAAGCTGATCAGGCTCCTGGGTGGCTGCGGTGCTTGTGCTTCCGCCAGCAAACATCCGCTGTTTTGAAGTTCTGGTCCTTGTTCCCACATGGACTGCAGGGTCTGTGACCCTTTAAGTGCTATGCACAAGCAAATGAGGGATCAGGCTTCTCCGGGCTCCCCACCACCCCTCCCAGATGGTTCCTAACCACCAAGGATGCCTTTTTCCCCAGTCAAAAACCCAATCTCTAGTTCCAAGTGCTCCATGCTGGTAGTGCCCAGCTTCCAGCAGCATGTCCATGATGTGCCACCGGAGAACCAGTTGCTGCAGCCCACGCCCTCCTTACAAAAAGCATGAGGAACAACAGCTGGGTGCCAACTGCTCTCTTCTGCAGTGCATTTTAAAACATTACCTCCCTTTTCATGGCCCATCAGGTCCCTTAAGTCCCTCCTTGCTTGTTAAAAGGTACCAGGAGGATGGAGATGAAGATACGAGTCTTCCTGGCTTGTTCCACAACTAAGAGAAATTTGGGGCTGCATCCCTTCCCATGGGGAGAGGAGAAGGGCTGCCAGCCATAGATGGGACCTTCTCTGGGACCAGTTCTTTCGGGACCAATCCTCAGAGAGCATCACCCTCTCTCAGCAGTAAGACAGAGAGGAGAAGCAGACAAGAAAGGAAGATGCATGGCAGGAAGCAGAGCTGAGGAGTGATGGATTTAGGCAGTGGACTGTGATAGGGAAAGTTATTTTTTACAGGTTTCCATATTACCTAATGAAAAAGATAATTTTTGATCCTGTTTAAGCCTTTGTTTACATTTCAGTAGAGCAGACAATGACGCAGTAAATGATTCTCTTACAAAGCGCGAGTTTTCTTTATAAAGATGCCTCACTGTAATAAACACAATGCTTAATGTTACTTAGGTTACTTTCCGATGTGGAAAGTTAGGCAAAATATTCAAAAACCTATGGCAATTAGTATCTTTTTTATAGCTTTTAGGAGTCATCCTTGAATGGAAACAAAATTCACTGGAATATCCTATAGGATAGAAAAAGTAAGAACTGTTATTTTCTGTCAAAACCTTTAGGACATTTTCTTCAAAATCTCTTTAAAACAATTAGTCATTAGGTGACTCAAATGCCTCTGAGTTTTGTTCTACTGCTTAAAGTGTTGTTTTAGAACCACTTCAGCCCTGTTAATGTGTGTCTGCCAGACAATGCAGCTGATATGAATTCACCATTAATTGGAGAGCGGAGCTTCGCGTGTACCAGACTAAGTGATTTACTTTCAAAGTGCTGTTATTAGGGTTGTAGACAGCGTTTGGTTGCTTAGAAACCATCCTTATCGATGATTCAAGTTTTCTCCTGATAGCATGGTGAACAGATAGAACCGTTATTTTTCTCTCAGCAGTTGTCAGGAGGAACTATTTTATTAAAACTGCTGCAAAAGGCAGTATCCCTCCATGGACAGGCAATAGTATAGTGGGCATGCTGACTTAAGCCAAAGAGGTACATTATTCCAAAGGAGAAAAATTTATTTTAGAAAACAGTATTTGGCAGCACGATGCTCAGAGACCTATTGTTCAGCTGGGAGAAGAGGAAGAAAAAACTTTCCCATCAAGTGGGAAGACATATCTGACAAACAGCGTATCTAACAAGCAACAAATGCTAAGAAGAAGGTCTCTGTAATGTTTCATTAAAACCACAGACACATTACCAATGTGGACTTTAGGCTGCAACTCATTAGTAAATGAATTCTATCTGTGACAGCCTTGTCAAACTCAAGCTTTACTGATTACATTTGGCTTTTAGGCAGTAATCCCCAGGGAAAGTGATTTATTTCAGCACTTGATGAGTTACTCCATCGATGGTAGTGATAATGACATTATCTTGACATAGGTTAGCATTTATAGGCCTCTTGGAAGGAGTGAGTGTTCAAGAGGGATTTAAATGAAGACAGGAGGGAAGCCAAGCATGATGGTGCGAGAACAGTTAGATATGTTTGGAAAGTACAGCCCACCTGTAATAGCGAAGGGTTTTACAAAGCTAGGCAAATGCTCTGCTGGATACCTTTCACCGGCCAAAGCAGAGAGTGCTGAGATGAAATGACCCCCAGGTTAGACAGCAGGACTGCAGCAGAGGGGGATTGCCGGCTGCCCTCCCTCCTCTCCCAGCCCAGTGCCCTGCTGTCGTACAGGGGCTGAGCAAAGCTGTCTTCACCTCCTTTCATCTCACAGCTAAACCAGGGACTGCAGCAGGGAATGAAACTCTTCTCATCTCCTGCTCCCAACAGGGAAGTTCTCCCGGTGTAATGAGGAAATTAAATTGAACATGTGATTACCAGGGGGTAATAATGTGCAAAACCAGAGAGAGGTACAGACACAAGCAGAGCACTGAGTTAGGATGCTGTGAGGAGTAGAAACAGGGTGTTAATGGCTAAGACTAATGCCTACAGGCTTCCTCAGTAGTCAGAAAAGAGAGAAAGAGGGACAGATCAGAGCAGCCAGCAGCTCTGACTCCCCTTTGGACAATCCTTTTTTCTTTCACTGTCCTTGGATCAACAGAAAGACACTGGGATCCTTAAGATCAAGGGCATACCCCCTTGGAGTCCAGGCATTAATACTACCAAAGGAATTCATGTTTCAACTTCACACATCTACCGTGGTGATTCATGCAATACAGACCTGGTGGTCCAAACAATAAATATGCATCTTAACCAGCAAGACATGGAACAGGAGCTCCAGTAGAAATCAGAGCTGCCTTTGAGATATGTCTGATACAGGTACCACAGGTGAGATCGCTCCACAAGGTCCCAAGTTCACCAGTCTGAGCTATGAAGATGCTCTCTGCAATGCAGGGCACAAAACCTGAGCCCAGCCAAGGCCAGGAACCAAGGCTGTCCCAGCCACAGCTGTTTGGAAACCCTTTAGTTTGATAAGTCTTTTTCAGTTTAGAAGAAATCAAACAGGGATCTGTAAACACTCAACAACCCTTCTGCAGATGCAAAGTGTGCCTATTAAGGTCTCTGTTGTCATCCAGCTGGCCTAGCAAGGCTCCTTCTCTGTAAGGAAATGCACAGCGAGCCACCCTGGGTGTGAGAGCAACATCACATCAAGTGAGTTTGAGATGGGACCTGCAAAATTCAATTACAATTTTTGGGTGGGAGTCTAAACCATAGGTAGCAAATGGCTAGATTTTAGGAAAACGTATTTTCTTATTTAGGGAAAAAGGGGCAGAATGTTAGGCTAGCACATAGTCCTGAGAGGCTGTTTCAGAATAAAAAATCTGCATATTAAGTCTTTCACTGGATCACTGTCATACATACTGTAAAAGGAAAGGAGTGGACTTCAAGTTGCCAGCTGACCATGGTGATCGTAAAAACTAATGAATCATTAGAGCGATTGTCAGTAAAGAAGAATTCTGGAGGAACTGCAGGAGGAGATGAAGAACTGAATCGGTGTTTCCTCTGACACACCTGGCTCTGATGGGTATTGGGGGCAGTGTATGAGCAAACCCCTGTGGGGCACCAGCTCCTAAATTCTCAGGAATATTGTCTAGAGAACAGCTCAGTTAGGAAGCAGTTGGAAGTGCTGTGTGTGAATTAAAATAAAAACTATAAGGGTAAATGAAGTGAATTGTTTAGCCATGAGTTTAAATTACCCAATAATGCAGAGAATAATACTTTTCACCATGTAGCCATATTAATATCCATACACACCAATGAGTTTTGAAAAGAACACGGGTCAGAGCCACCAGCAATACGTGGCTGCTGTGCTATTCCAAATGGCCTGTCTGTGCTGAGGACAATGCAATACATGATTTTATTAATCTTTCATTATAATTTCATGGCACTCAGCAGTGTTTGTGACGGCACACAATGACAGGCACCAGTCCAGAGCCTGTGCTGGCACGAGCTAGGTTTGTTCCACTGACCCCAGCAGAGCTGTGCTGATTTATGCCAGCTGAAATCTGACCCTTAATTTCTGCCTCGGAAGGATTAAACTTAATTACTTCTTTATGCTTGACCCACAGTGCAGGGATATCCCAGCATCACAAACCCGAGGGTACCCATCTCTCCCCTCAACTGTAGTAAACATGCCCATTCAAGGGAACCTCACGACAGCCGCCTGAAGAGAAGCAGAAATTGTGCTGTGGCACCAGACCCATTGACCGGATGGTTTGGCCACGAGGGGCCACACGCCAGGATTTTCAGAGCCATGGGGGGGCTCCAAAGGGCTCCCAATGCCCTCCCTGGTGGGAGCTGCTTTCAACACCAGGCCCACTGGACAGCCGGCCCTAAAAACAGCTCCTGAGGTCTCCCTCAAAGGGAAGGGGGGGAGTTGACCCTTTAAAGGTGCTCTAGAGGTGCTCTTGGGGTGCCCTTGGTCTGGTGATTCCGGAGAAGGGTGAGTGCAGGATCCTTCCAACACCACACACGTGTTTTGTCTATCACTGCCCCATCCACGATGCCCTCCTGCCGTCTCTCTCTTCCTCCTTGGTTTTCTACCACTAAACTACCCTTCTTGAAATCTAATATGGAGTGGGCAGTCTCATGCATAACTCCAGGTTTTGCAGTATACCCGGAAAGTTTCCGAATCTTGGACCAACAGAGAAGCAGAGGGCACTTTCCCAGGGATGATTTAACACCCAGGTCCTGACACTTGGACAGTGCTCCTGCTCGTGATGGCTCATGGGCAGAGACACTTGATGCAGACCCTCTGAGGATGTCAGAAGCCAAATCATTTTGGACGTTAGAGGTTAAAACACAAGCACCTTAGATTTCCTCCTGGTGCCAGAATCAAGCAGGGGCCTGCCCAGTTCCCAGCATGATCCATTGCCCATGGGAAGCGCTGCTGAATGAGGACACATTGCCACACTGTCCTGCGCTCACTGCAGTTTGACAAATGTTTATAAGCAGCATCTTACATAGAGCCCATTGTAGTTATCATGCCTTAGGGCTGTGTCCTTTCTTTCCAAGCAGAAGAGGTTGAAAGCATGCATGGAAACTATTTCTCACTGGGCACATTGGTGCAGAGAAATCCAACAGCCTTTTTCCCCCATGCTTCTCAGCCTGCACACCCTCACTCACACTCCTCTCAGCCTTCTGGTTTATGCAACTATTAGGATAGTTTAAGGCACCTGCTGGTGAACAATTTGAAATAGAATAATTATTTTCTGTTCCCTAGTTAAACAGGTTCCCCAGTGATGGATCTACAGAGTGGACACGAAGAACATGCAACACAAAATGCATGGCATTCCCCCCTGGGCAACCCAAGACAAGGCAGCATGCTAGGGCAGTCCTATCTCTGATAAAGTTAATGGTCACCTGCTCCAACAGCATTAGGATTTTGCCTCAATCTTTTTTTTTCTTTTTTTTTTTTTCTGTATGGAACTGAGTAATCTGTTATGTGAGGAACGGTTGACTGAGTTTGTTTTTCAAAGTATAGCTTGAATGTTATGATGCCTGCCTTCCACGTAGGCACAAACCAATGGCTTGGGTATAATAATTTTAAAATCTCCCATTGCTAAGCTGTACCTATATAGAGTTGATTTCACTGTGTCTCTTCTCTTGAAGACTTAATGAAATGCTGTTGTTAACCCTAAGGTATATCTCCTTACATCTCTGAAGAGTATACACTGGTTCATTAATTTTGCCATTTCATCTGGGAAAGATCAAATCTGGAAACTTTTTTCTTTTTTTTTTTTTTTTATTCTGTTCTCTTTAACTTGGTAATTACACTGTCTGTGAGAAAACAGAGCAGAAAGGAAATTGCTTCTAAAGGACATGGTAATAAACGTGTCACGTATATCACTTAGCTGAGTTGTGTTTATTATTAACTCGGAATGGGAGAAGACTCAAGCCATGGTGCGGAAGCATGATGGACTGGCTTTCCTGGGAGTGTAATTCCAGGCTGCGCTGATTATCCCACATTTGCACTGTGGGGATCCAGCCCATGCAGCATACCCCATTAGCCAAGCCAGGGACATGGGAATCCTATCACTGAATACATGTCTTTACAGTTCAGCAGCAAGGAATTCCCTAACTTTTCCCCCTTTGCTAATTTCCACTAACTGAGGATCCGACTCATTTTAATTAAACCAGTATGTACTGAGAATAACTCCTCTGACTTCACATTAATGTCAGCCAACAGAGATGAAAATCTGCCTTGCAGTGCCTCTTCCTTGGCAGTTGTCAATTCAATGAACTTCAGCTGTGATTAACTGATCTCTAGCACCTGTAGAAATTAACTTAAGGATGGTGGCTCAATCCCAGCCAGGACTTAAAGGCAGTGATGAAAAATCCTAAGAAAAGTCTTATAAATTTCAGTGCAACCAAGATTTTTACCTTTATCTCTAAAGCACGTATATATTCAGGGTAGATTTGCTATCCTACTGCTTTAGATCACTCCCAAGCTGTAAAACAGAGCTAAATTAAACAAGTAGCTGCTTAGTCTGGGTTTACTGTTGCTTTGCATAAGGGGAATGGCAAAAAGCAGCTTGCACATGTAGTTGACTCTGGCCAAAGCTTGCCCAGATTTTTCTGTTGGAATAAATTCCTTCACAGAAAGACCATAGATGGGCAACCAAGTAGTCATTACAGGTTGGATTTAGGATAATGCTGGAGCTAGAGAAATGGTTTATTTTGGAGCTCCTTTGTTTTTAGCAAAACCTGGAGTAGCTCTGCTTGGAGGCATGAAAGCAGCTGTATCAAGGTCCCCAGGGCAGAGACCTGGCTTTGAAAATGGAGGGAGGTAGGAACAACCTCTCCATGGTGCATGATGGGACCCTGGAAGACACTGAAATATCACACAGATTTAGGGAGGACATTCAGATCACCTGACTGTGGGTTATTTCATGAAGATGAGTGCACAGAAGTGATGGTCAGTGAGGAAACAGATTCTCTGATGGGGGCCAGGTCACAGCGAAGTCCAGGTCAAACAGGGACAGATTAGTCTTCTGTTGAGGTTTCAGGGTGAATACTAGGTGTAATCAAAAAAAAAAAAAGCACACACATATCCACAGCTCCTTCCCTGTCACATGAAGTACATTTCTCAGGGCACATATCTTGAAAGATATACATTGGCTTTTGGTTTTTTCAGGAAATTAAAACGGTGACATCCACCCCCAAAAACTGTTTCTGCCTAATTTAAGTTAATAAGCTCCACCAAAACAGCAAGTATTCTCCTGTTTGTTCACCGCCTCTATTCATTATGTGTGTGTGTGTGTGTATTATTGCTATTTATCAGTAATCTCCTTAGAGCTATACAATGACACGAGATTCTGACATTCACTGCTCCCAGTGCTTGCTATACCAAACATAAGCAAATGATCAGCAAGAACCATAACAACGGAGCCTCTCATTTGAGCCAACCTTTGATCTGTGGTTGGGGATTCTAGGAATCAAAAGGTGGCTTGCCAGATTGTCAAGACCTTGAGTTTTTATATGCTACATCAGAAAAAGCGAGTACTTTGGCTAGGACACATTTGATGCACATTCTTTGGAGGACGCTAGGACTTTTTCCTTCGTTTGGGATTTTTTTTTTTTTTTCCCCACACATGGCATTGGTTTGAAAGTATTTAAATGGTGATTATCCCTTATTTTCCTACTTTATTGGCAACAATGAATCGTGGGGATAAACAGAATATATGCAATGGTGCAATGGAAATAAAAGCACATTTCTGAGTTAAGAAAATGAACTGTGGAGCAAAGACCACAGCGCAATTACACAAGTTTATTCACTGATGGAACTAAGTGCTCTGGCAGGCAATTATTTCCAGATCTTACCATGCAAGAAAGGCAAACTGTTTGCTGGAGAGCATTCATGAGGGTCAGATGATGGAGGAAAAGGCCAGGAAGACAAGAAGGAAAGCTTTCACATCCCTTTTTCAAGCTGTCACATGAAAGAAATGCCTGCAGTAACACTCAGTGAATGTGAACAGGGGGACATTTGCAAACTGCCAAAATGTCCCTCGGTGGAGCAGAGAGAGGAGGGAAAAGAAAATTATCATTAAATAAAACAATAAGAGAACTGTTGTCATTTCATGTTATTTTTGTCATCCAGAGCTGAGTGAAGAGAAACGAGTCATGCCGGTCTGGCATGTGCTACCATGCTGTTATAGGTATGATACAGACATCTCAAGTGCTGTTAGTGAGGGGCAACTCGATGCAGTTGCTGGTTATATTCCTTGAGTATTTAATGGCAACCATGAGGAACCCATCACTGTGAAAGCAGAGTCAGTAAAAGTCCTGGGCTTGACTCATCACTTGAGAAAAACAGTGGTGCTAAAAGCATGTTCTCTGAGCCCCATCCCAGCTGCAAAATCACCTGGGCTGGTTCAGAAACCCTACTGTTGCAAACACCACATAAGCCACACATGCTTATGGACTTCTGCTGAGTGGGGATTTTTGTTATTTGCTGTTCAGCCTCGAGTCGGCAGCTTGGTGGCTTCAGGACCTCCAGGTGATGGTCAGAGATCAGCCCCTTGGGCGAGGCCCCTCTCTGCCTCTGACCACAGAGAGGACACAAAGCACACGTGCTTCTACCAAAGACGCCCGAGTGAGGTGTTCAAAGCTGGGTGGGGTGTCTCTGGACCTGTAGGCACATGTACAGCCATTCCAAGACTCAGGCAAACACACCCATTCCTGTGGGCACAACAGCTCCATTAGCCCAGGGAGCTGCTCAGAAGGAAGTGATGCTGCAGAGAAAGCTCCTCAGGAAACACAGCCATTCAGGCATAAGCGAGCGGGTCCTGCTATCTATAGATAACGAGCTGAAAAACAGGAAATGGAGATCAGGAGTAGACAGTTCTCACAACGGCAGTGTGATAGCAGTAACCTTCCACAGGGGTCTGCGCTGCAACCTCAGCTGCTCAGTATCTTCATAAATGGCCTGGAAAGGGGGTGAGGTGAGAGGTGAAAGAGTTTACCACTGATAAGAAGTTATCTGAGGACAAGGACATGCTGTGAAAACTGCAAACAGGGTGAGTGGTCAAAGGTCAGATGAAACTCAACACATACAACTGCAAAACTAGATATTTTGAGGAGGGGAAGAGAGTCCTAGCCTCATGCAGGCTCTGAACAGACCACTGCTGGTCAAGAGCCAGGCCCCGTGTTTAGTGTCCACCAAAGCATGAGCTCAGCCCTTGGCAGCTGTCGAGAAAGTAAGTCAAGCACTAGGAACCTGAAGGAACAGAACGGCAATCTCAGAGGCTGGCAGGAGAAGCATCACAAGCCCTGGGATGCTGGGCTGGATGCAAAACCAGTCTAACCCACACAGCCAATCTTTCTCCGTCCGTCACGGTGTAACCTCGGTACACATCCAAGGCAGGAAGTCTCTGCACCACACAGTGTCACAGACACGGCCTTTCTCTCTCCATGCCCCGTAAAATGAAAAGATATGCAAATAATATGAAAATGAGGCCCCTACACCTTTCTACAAAGATAGCATACTCCCAATCAATGACTGAATTTCTTCCCAGCCCTTAACAATGAGGTATGAAATGTCAATACCCAAAGCAAACACCAGAATACCGACCTTGGGAAGGTCCATCACATTGTTTGTTTGTCAGATGAAAGTTGGCTTTAAAAGCATGTAGCAATAGGTTTATTGCTTTCTGGTTGTTAATAACAACCTGCGTTGGTTATGGCAGGAGTCATGCAGCTATGCTGTGGGGCACAATCTCTCTTGCCACATGTAGCCGTACTTTTATGATACAGGTCTTGTTGCAGGGCAGCTGGACAGTTTGCCACGTGTTTTCATTGCTACAGCTTGAAATAATTCCTGGGGACGTGTTATATCCTGAAAGCTGAGACAGCCCCAGACCAGAGGAGCCGGAGAGACGCCTGCACTCTCATTTCAGAAACCGGTTGGTGTGTCACAAGCAGGGAAGTTACACCAAAACACTCATGTTTCAAGCCCCAGATTTCTCCCTGAAGGAAAGACTATATTCATACAGGCTTGAAATAAGCAGCACTCATCAGAGGGTGATAACGTGCATCGTAAGAGGAAAAGAGGTCTTCGCTTTCATCTCGGATAGCATCCTTGCTGCTGTGGAGCTGCTTCTCCCAAAATCATAAAGTGCCACCTGACAGTTTGGCAGCACTTTGTACCGAGGTGTCAGCAGCCTCCACTGCCCCAGGGACAGCAAGGGATGGGGCAGGAGGGAGAGTTAATGGGGGACACACACACAGTGGGACATTGTTGCATTTAGGGTAAGAGATAAATTTGGTAAGAGATAAATCAGATCAGAGATCAGAGGGGCTATGGGCGACTGGACTTATCCCTTAATAGGCATGTCAGTTGAGACTGTGACTATAAGTCTGACCCAGCCCAAACAGCCCATATACTGTAAATCTGGTTGCATTCAAGAGAAGCCATCAGATTCACGAATAGTATGGTTTATTCTTCATCCAACATTTACAGATTCTTTAAGATTGCCTACGATAAATGCACAAACTGCGGGTTGGCTATATAGCACTATACAAAAGAAAAGGATTGCAACCACACACACACACACACAATTCCCGGGTATACACTCGGCATAGCCGAGGAAGACTTACCAAAAGGCATCCCTTCCGGGGGGGGGGGGCGAGAGCACAAACCCGTTGATCTGTCCCTTCGTTTTGGTGTCAGATTATTGTCCCTCCAAGTTAGATACAAACTTGGGGTACTATTTATTGTAGTAGGTATGGTGAGTGGGTGGGACTGTAGTCAAATCATTATTCTATCATTAATACACAATTAGTTTCATGGTGCCAAGGGGTACAGCTGTTTATTGTGGGAAAAAAGAGGGAGGACGGGAAGAAAGGTCGACTTGGTATGATAGGTGCATCTGGATTGTATAGGAAGGAAGGGAGGATGAGGCACAGAGTTGGCAGGTTCCTACAAAAAATTTTATTTCAAGGGAATCAAGCAGAACAGGAGATAAGTCTGTCCTTGAAGAGAAAGAATGGGACCGCGTGACCTGCACCCCACCTTGCATTCTTCCTTGGCTCCACATCAAACACAAACCACTGGACCACCGTCTGGTGCTGTTTATTCTGGGCACTCAGTGTCAAGGAAAATGTATGCTTTGCAGACCTCCCACCATCTTGCTCTTTTGCCTTCCTTGTGCTTCCTATACCCAATTTTACAATACCTAATTTCCAATACCTAACAGACATGCATTGGGGACAAGCAGTTGTCCAACTGTGGGACATGCAGGGTCGGTGGGACATGTGGAGGGTATGGGGGCATGCATGGCACACAGGGACACTCATGAAGGTCCAGAGAGACATGTGGGACACATGGGAGCATAGCAGAACCTTCAGAAAAGCATAGAGGGACAGGTGTGGAAGGACAGCAGGAGATAGGTGGGGAGGCAGCAAGATGTGGGGACATGGTGGGACACATGGGCGCATGGGGAGAGTATGTGGGAGTGTGGGGTGAGATGCAGGGGTGTGGGGGCCAGGTATGGTGGGGCATGGTGTGATACAGGGGACAGGACACATGGGGGGCCACACAGTGGGGACACACTGGGGATCAAGGGGGGACATGCAAGGCTTCACTGGGCAGGAGTGCCCACCTCCCATGGGGCCCCACATGTCTCCCAGTGCCACAGCCAGTGGTGGGCAAGGGGATTCAGGGGGATGAGTACACTTTGGGGCCAGAGGAGTGGGCAGCAGCAGCTCCAGCTGCAACAACCCTCTCGCCCCCCCCCCAAGTACATGTGACAGAATCATACGCAATCAAATATATATAATGATATGTGTTCATATACTTACAATTAATTAATAGATACATGAAATAAGAAAGCAACGATACCCAAACAGCAGATCCAGATGGCAAGTAAAAAAACACGCTCAAACTCCCACCCACTGGAGAGAAAATGTAGCCAAACCCTGGTAATGTGATGATGGCATGGAGTGGGGGTGGTAGAGGCATTAGTGGGGTTGTTGGGGGACACCTCAGGTATGGTCCCCCAGAGCAGTCAGGGTCTCTTTTTCCCTGGCATCCTCTTCAAAAGGGAGGGGAAAAAAAACCCAACTGCCTGTTCATTGCAAAGCATGCATCTGCCCCAGTGAAACCAGTAGAGGAAGCATCAGACCCCACCCTGAAAAAAAAAGTCCATGTATGTGTGTGCGCGCGCGTGTACATATGTCTCTATGTGCAGATGTCTCGGGGGAGTGGTGTCTTTGTGGCCAAAGGGCGCTGAAATCTCCCCTTCACAGCCACGGCAGCTGTGCCTGGGCTCTGACTCTGGCACCACCCCACCGGCAGCGGGCCCACCCAGCCACCAACACCACCCAACAGCACTTGGACTGCTGAAGCGACAGCAGGCAAAAGCTGGCTTACGAAGGAGGGTTTTTAATTTATGCCTAGCCTGCCTTTATTTAAAACTCATTTACAGCTCTTGCTTGGTCTAAATTCAACAACAAAAGGTGATAGGTGGAAAGTAAAGTGCAGATGTACTCCTTTCCCTTCCCTCCACCTGAGCAGTGCAGCTTCCCTAGGAAGGAAGGGGGTGATTTCCTGGTGTCCTAAGGGGGGTGAGGGGCACCCAGAGCCAGGATTTTTGGGTGGCTGGGAGCGGGGCAATCCACTCCACCTTGGGAGCAGGACTCCTCTTCAGCTACGTTTTGCCACAGTCCAGCTGTAGTGTTGAATTATTCACATGTCTCTGAAGATGAACTTTAAAAGAAAATACGTTATGGCTCTTGATGTTTTCCAGTCCTTAGGAAAAATTGGTACTTTGCTTTTCTTAAAAAAAAAAAAAAATGCAACTCAAAGTCAACTGGTACAAGCTAATTTAAAAAGCAGCATTTCTACAGCCCAGTGCCTTTCCGATAACAAGAAGCGAGGGCTTGGCTGGATTTTTTTTTTCATGTTTATTTTAAATCAAGTCAATCTGCTTTTCTCTTTTGCTCCTGCCACTTGTTGATGTTCGAAGCAGCGCTTGTGCTTGGAGAACCCATGACCAATGGCAGGAGTTACTGCTCGCGGCATAAACAGCCTGGGATTCTTGGTTGCTGCTCCGCTGCCACCTTTGCCCTCAGCCCCATCCGGCTCTGAGTCAAGGGGATGCTCCCGCTGGGTTGCATTGTGCCAGCTAGCGAGATTTTGCACTTTCTGCCCCAAAATTGCCTTTGAAGCTGGGTTGTCATGCTCGGTACTGAGCAGGGGCGTTGCCCCGGGTGGGAGGGGGACCTATGTGCATGAGACCCCTCGAGTTGATTGCTCTGAACCTCCCTCTCTGCTCAGCGGCTGCCTCAGGGATGGGGCGCAGCCATCAGGATGTGCTGAAAGTCCCCCCTGTGCCAGCGAGGACCTGCCCCAGGACTTGCCTCCACGACGTGGGTACCCAGAGCAGGAGGAGGAACAGAGGGCTGTCAGAAAACACTAACGGCACTGAAATTAAAAATGGAAAGGAAATGGAAGAAAAAAGGGAAGCCAAAGTAGAAATTCAGTTACTCTTCAGAGCTGGGCGTAAGGAGTCAAGCTGTTACACTGCTAAACTCTACCTGCTGAACAAGTCTGAACAATTATCAGTATATGTCAGCTATTATTTCAGTCCTGGCAACATCTGCATTCAGAGAACATCTGTTTTTTTCTGTGAAGCTGTAAGTGCTATAGTTAACATATCAGTATTTAATTCTTTTTTTTTTTTTTTTAAAGTCTTCAACCTGTTCTGTGAGTACTGTGCTAACAGTACACATAAAAATGAAACTCAGCAGTCCAAAATTACTATAAATTAATGCACTTCTCCTTTCCATGTTCTTCCCCAGCCCCAGAGCCTTGTCTCACCCTGCTTCATTGTACTGACTTGAAATAAACTGAATAGAAGTTGCAATATCTTAGCACTTTTCACATAACGATAGTCCTGGCACAGGCTGAATCCCATTTTAATGGGATTTCAGGGAGGGGGGTAACAATTTAGCTGGTTGTTGGGAGGAAGTGTTTGTATCAATAGCAACTGAGCCATTTCAACAAGAGAAAAAGAAGAAAAAAAACCTCCTGGGAGAAATGCTGTGGGGCTGTTGAAGTTTTCAGATCTTGGAGCATCCTCTATTTTATTTACAGCTCTTCTGTGACTAAATATTATTTTCTAATTACTATATTGTGTTTTTTGTCAGTTGGGCTCCTTATCCTTTCTTCAAAGCAACGTGACCACATAGTAAACTGTTTTTGAGGAGCATTTGCTGTTTGAGGTTAAAAGTTGAAACCACAGAGTTCCTTATCTTGTCTTTCTGTGACTGTTTTTACATGAGCTGGCAGGGCAAAAGAGCAAGGCGCTAACAACCAAAATCTTTTCCCCTGCTCCCCACCCATATTTTCTAGGCCACAGGAGGAGAAGTTCCCCGTAGGTCCCAGCTGCTGGCTCTTTCTGGTTTTGTTGTCTGCACACAAGGTATGAACGTGTTTCCAAAGGGTGGGCAGGGAGGGAAGGCATGGGGCTGAGCTGGAAGGTGGAAAGCAGTTACCAGCCTCGTGTGGTTCCCCTGAAACCTGTCTTTGTCACTTAAAAAAAGCTCTGAAAAATGCAAAAAAGCTCATTTTGCTATATTTCTTCTTCAAACTTTCAGCTTATATTTATCTGCTGCTGAGTATTGCTAACAAATGTGTCTAAACACTAAAGCTGGTGGGAATCTTGCTCAGTACCTGGTGCACTGGGCAGGGTGGAGATGCTGGTTGGAGTTTTCTCATGGGCTGCAGGTTGGCATCTGGTGTGGGAGGGTAACTGCCTCTGCTGCCACTCAAAATAGCTTTAGTAAGCCACAAGAGAGGACCCAGGTGACAAAATCTGCTCTTGTGGTTTGATTTTAGGCTACAAGCTTATTAGAGCCTTTTAACTGGGATGAACTGGGCCACCTTCCCCAGCAGGGATGGGGCTCCTGGGGGCTTGTGAGTGTCTGGCCCCTGCACTGCACAGGGGGGTAGTGTTAGTACTTAGAGGCCTTTCAAATCTGCTAAGCTTTCACAAGCCTTGAAGTGCATTTTGTTTTTCACACGCTCCAGTGGTCATGCTCGCTACATCCCAACATGATGTTTTTATATCAGGACAAGCATGCTGGTGCAAATAATTCTGTAAGTCTATCTCCTTCCAGTCTCCCAGAATTGCACAGGTCCAACAAGTCTGGCCAAGCTGGGTTTGGCACTTAGTCCTGATCTTTAACAACAGCCATAGCTGGGCTTCTGTGGGTTTTAGACACTATAACCCTTAACTAAGAGGGAAAAGATTGGGAAAAACAAAAGAAGATAAATAACTTCTTAGACATATCTGATATGTTATCATTATCTCCTTGCTGTGACAAGGTATCCAGCCATTTCAAGTATCCTCAGGCAGAGAGCAGAAATGATGCCTCTGGCGCTCCCTCCCCACACGTTTGTCACATTGAACCAACCTCGTAGGAACAAATGGCACACAATCTGCCCCAGAGCACCTGGAGCACCATAAGGCTGAGGAGGAGGAAGAGAAGGCAGTGAGCATGGGAGCTGAAGCATGTTGTGACCAAGAGCAAGTCAACAGTGCACAGCTGACTAGGTAGCCTCATCTTCTAAAGTTCATGGCTGTATTTGGGAGACGACATGATTTTTCTAGCAGTAAATGATTGCCTTGATCGATGGATTGATTTCTGAGTGAAAACATTTGTAGTATTGAACCCCAAGTAGCGTACATTATTTGTGCTCAGCCATCAACAAATTACAAGGAAATTTTGTCTGAGAAACTGAATTTGTTTCATTATCTGGAGACCCATTTTGAAAACAAAGGGCTGACAATGACCTGGGTTTAGTGCTGTCTCTCAGAAACTCAAATTTTGTTCTTGAATAAGACAGCCAGGGGGGCTGTGTTTAAGCAAACATTTCCTGCTGGCAGAAGGTGTTTCTGAATCACTTGTTCAACTCTGTGTAAGCCCAGATGGCTTCGCCTCGGCAGGTGGGTGACTTCTCCCTACTGCTTGGCCCTTGTCTCAAAGTCTTAACCCGAACCCTGCTGCCCCTTCAGATTCAGGCCATTGCTCCTCAAAGTAACTCCCTGCTTTTGTTTCTGTTGGTACCTGTCTCCAAAGCTGTTCCTGTCCTCTCCCCGTTCACTTTTTTCCCCTGTCTTCTATGTATTTGAGCTAGTTTTCATGCACCTTTCTTAAACACTAGAAGTCAAAACCACAAACTGTATCTCAAGCTGGCATCTACAGCTTCATTAACCTCATAACTTTCGCCCATAAACACTTTTTCCTACAGGATCGGCCATCATTTAACTTCCCAATGTTTTTCTTTGAAATGCTGTGGCATTTAACCTAACATTTGCCTTGATGGTAATTGCTCCCCATCCCATCCCCAGAGGCTTGACAGGGATTTGGTTTCACAGCTTTAGGGTCCCATCCAGGGGGTGATTGCAAGATGCGAATGCATTGCCTTCCCACCACGCGTGATCGGTAACCTCTCCAAATGGAGATTCCTGACGTGCTATGTCACATTAGAAAGCACATCTTCTCAATAGCTGCTCCATCTCCTAGACAGTGCAAGGCCTGATATCTCTCAGACATGAGGATGCAGTGTCATTGTTCCCTTCCTTCTTCACTGATTTGCTTCTAGAGCCAGTAGAAGCTGCCAGCACCCAGGGCGGGTGCTGCTTGGCTGGGGCTACCTGGTGGCTGGAGCTACAGAGGTGATGCGAGACCAAATGGCACCTCGCTGCAATGGCGTGAGCAGACTGGAGGTGTTCTTCTTCTGAGGCATCCTGATGTGCAGCATCCCTGCCTGAGCACCAGCCCAGGTACTGCTGTGGGTCAGTGTGAGGGCAGCATGTCCCACCCAGAGGCAACACAGTCCAGGTCTGGAGGGAGGTGTCTCCTCTTACCCACTTGCTGTCGAGGAAGTGGGATGACCTGCTCAGCTCTAGCTAATTGTTAATATCAAACGTATATAACCATCCCGGGGTTAAATTAAGGTCCACAAAATGCTCGGGAGTGAAAGGCATCCTGTGGATGTACAATGTCACTGCTGCTGAAGGTGTCCTCATCTGCCTGCACGGTGGTGGGAGAGTGAAGCATATTTCCATGAACTGGAGCTGATTGAGGAACCCGGTGACTTCTCTCTTTTCATATTTTGTATGGCTAATTCATCTGTTTCACAAAGGGAGGGGTTAACAGGTCTTGCAGCCTGTTCAGAATCACAGGTTGAGAGCGTCCTTCCTCCAGGTGCTTGCAGAAGGTGCAGCACATTTGGGTGTTGCAGGAGGCAGACAAGTCGCCACCATCCACTCTTCTCACAGCTTCTCCCTGTTTCACCCTTAGCAGGTCAGCTACAGAGCTGATGATGCAATTGCTTTTGATGATCCTCATGGGACATTTCCCCATCCAACCCCATCCACATCCCCAACATGTGTCTCTGAGAGCACCCAAAATCTGGCACAGCCACAGCCCTGCATGCAGAGGTGAGCTCAGCCCTCTGGCCTTGCTGGAGGCTGAAAGCATCCCTCCATGTGCCTTCCTTGCCTTGGCGCCTCTCACTCCCTTTCTGCGCTTTATTTCCTGTGACAAATTTGCCATGCTGGGTCTGTGGAAAGCAGCTGGAAGGGTTTCATGTCTGCAGTGTTTTTCTCCTTTATCCCCCTCAGCAGGCTTGGATCTATTCAAATCTTCCTTTCTTTTTCTTTTTTTCTTCTTTCCAGTGCAGCTTCCTACAATTTCAGCTTTTTGTCTGACTCCGGGCTTGAAATCTGTCTTTCCTCTTCCCCAGTGCTTCCTCCTGCAATAAACCTTCAAGAGCCACGGGCTTGCTTTCTGCAAGTACATGGATGTGTGTTATGAAAAGCACAGTGGAAAGATGCTGCTTTTTCAGTAGGAAGGCTCCCACCACTCCCAAATTACCCCCTTAACCTCCAAAAGGTGGTGGGGGCATAAGCTGCTTCACCCCACAGATGCAGACACACAATGGAAGAACACAGGGGTGATGTGCCTACAGCATCTATGCAGGTCCTCACCCTCTCATGTTTTTTTCCAAGATATAGTGGTTGTGATCGCTGCATCAGAGCCACTGGAATATGGGGTCTGCCTGCCCCCCCAGCCCTTCTTGTGTTTTTAGGATTTGTCATGAAGTTACTGGCACCTTCTCTGAGTGATGGTAAATCTCTGAAGCCACTCGTGAAGAAATAAGACTGATGCCCCAGCTGAATATCATTCCCTTTCAATGCCCCACTGTCCCCCTCCTTTCTCTGTTTAGCTTTTTCCTAGTATTACAGGTAACACCCAACAAAGCCACATATAAGGAATCCCACAGTGAAAACTTTTCAGGACACACTGCAAGCTGTGCTGGCTCCATCCTGCAGATGGGCAAGGTGGGTGGGTGCCCAGCATCTTGGCACGCAGGAGGGCTGCAGGATCAGGCCCTTAGGGACAGTCGGGGAGCACAGCCACTCCATGGCACAGCTGCCTCTCCCGATAAAGTAGCTGTGCCTCAGTCTTGGACACTCCCAGTTTTGATGGCATAAACGCAAACGCATTTCTGGCCATCTTGTGTCTTTTGGGGACTCACCATAGTCTGATCCAGGAAGACCAGCAGACAGCTGCTTTTCTATTTGGCAGATGCCTTTGTAGCTGGGAGCCTGTACTGGGATTCCAGTATGATGCCCTACCACCAGCCAGCCACGCTGCCGGCAGCTGCCCATACACATCCAGAGCTTGCAGGACACAGGGACCCGCCGTCTCAGCTGTCGCTGTATCAGGGGTGATGGTTTCATGTTACTAGGTAACAGTTAAAACAGGATAGAATTAATTATTGGAGAGGAATGGGAACCCTCACTGGGCTTTTGCCAACTACCTAATGGCAAGGAGCTGCAACAGAAAAGGACATTTTTGCCTTTATACTGAATTTAACCATACTGGTAAGCTGGCTTGGAGCTGGTCTGCTGATTTCCCTCTGCTCTTGCCAAGGTGCCTTATTTGTGTGATGACTATGTGTGTGCTTGTTTCGGGACACCATGTGCTGTGTGTATAGTATCATACAATTCTGTTTGATGATGGAACTTTAAAAAATATTGTTGTTATTATTATTATTACGAACGAATGCTTACGCACAATAGTGTGACGTTGGCACCCACTTCCCAAATAGCTGGTGCCTGATGGTTTGAGTCAGACATGGCACTCAGCATGCTGATTCCTGGAACAGATCCCCAGGTACCAGAGTTAATCATCTCCAGTTTATGCTCCAGACCAGGCAGCTCTTTAGGGTTTCGTTTTTGTTTAAGAAATGTATTCACCAAAAATACACTCTTGCTCATCTGGAATTTTTTTTTGGACATTAAACAAGCCAATGGCAATAACCCAAGAGTCATCCTTGTTGGACTGGTCAACCTCATCTCTGTTTTTGCACAAGCCAGGCACTCCCAGCTCACAGCCCTGCCAATTCTGCACCCCCATCCTAGTGGCAACATGCAGGAGAGGCTCAGTGCCTGGCAAACCCAGACTGGTCAAAAGCAAATGGCAAAGGAAAGACATCCTTCCCAAAACCAAGTTACTCTCTAGAAATGCTCTTTCCTACTTTGGCTTCATTTTTTCTCTGTGTTGTTTCTTTTTTCTTATCATTTCATGGCATTTCATTAGTGCTGCATATTGTATAAGAATATCTTACTATTTTTTTATTCTGTTTCATTTTAAAACTATTAAAACCATCTGCCACTTAGTAAACACTAACATATTTTCTTTTCTAGATCAAAGTGTCTCCTGTCTGTGTTGTAATGGAAGTTTGACATTATTTTTTTTACAAGACAGGCAGGAGACACTTTGATCAGGTGCCAAACTGTTTCACTACAACAAACAGGCAACACTCTGAGCTAGAAATGATAAGATGTTATTATGTGCTGTGATGATTTCACGACATGTCAGACGTAATGTTAAAAAATCCCTACAGAACATATAACATTAAATATATCAGTGTGAAATTCCAGATTAAAAAAAAAAATGAACAATTTATGAATTGAAAGCATTCCTTTTATATTTTTCCTCTGCAGAACTGTGACCTTTTTGTAGTGTTTTTTGACTCTTTTTGTAATCCTTTTCATTTCAACAAATCAGTATCTTCTGTCAGAAACACTCCATTGAAAAAATTCTGATGGAGTTGACTTAAAAAGCTTTTCTTGAAAGCCTTTTTATATACAAAAGATTATTGTCCCTGTCAGAGAACAAAAGAATCACCTGCTGGCTTTTTTGTCATTCCTAAATAAATTAATTGCTTGAGGATTATTTTATCCATGTTTCTCAAATGCACCGCTCCTCACCACTCCCCGCAGCCCCCTGTACACATGTTTGCCTTTTATCCTGGGATTCAGGATGACTCCACAGAGAGCCCCCAGCTTTCCAATAATACAAATACTGCAGCTACATGCTGGGGGAACCACCAACCAAAACCATGCACATTGTCATTTCTGTCTTAATTTGCATCCTGAAGAGATGAAGGTCTCTTCCATAGTCATCTATGCCAAGTACCCAGGCACAAAAGAGGGGCTGGGCATGCATGTGAAGCCCCTGAACATGGGAGCTGCAGGTGAAGCAGGTGAAGGCAACCAGCCCCACTTCCTCCCTCTACAAGTGGGTCTACTCCTGCTTTGTTGAGAAAAGCTATTCTAACTTTCCACATGGACAACCACAGCAAGAAATGGCTAGTTGTCTGCAATGGGCATGCCAGCTGGAGGGGGTATCCACAGCCCAGAAAAACTGGTAGCAGAATGTCAGCAGCATGCACAAGGGGAGCCTATCTCACCAGCAGGGAAAGATGGGCACTCCTCATTTGAAACTTGCAATTTATCTCACCCTAAAAGAGGTGAGAAACTTCAGAGGCCAAAAATTTGGTTCTCTTCAATGATTATAAAGGAATGAAGGATGACTCTGTTCTGTTGTAGAAAACAGACAAAAGTTACAGCAAAGAAAATTCTAATTGGGTATTACGGAGTAAAACATCGCAAAAACTGGCAGAGGTTGCCCAGAGGGGCGGTGAGATTTTAGTCCTTGGAGGTTTCCAAAACTCAGCTGGACATGGCCCCGAGTGACCTGCTCTTATGCCAAACTTAACCGTTCTTCGAGTGAGGAGTTGGATCAGATGATCTCCACGGGTCCCTTAAAGGTTCAGTCATTCTACATCCATGTTACACCATTCCTACAATTATGTGGGTTAAACCCCAGCTCAGGAGACAATAGGCCTCAGGTTTGCCTGAGCGTGGTCTTGTATCCTTACCTTCAGTCTGCTGCAGCAATGACATTGCTGTGGTGGTGGTGGTGCAGATCATCGTCTCCCATACTGGGCATGTACCACTGGAGGCACAGCACCCTACCCTTCCAAGAGAAAGTCCTTGGCTTCCCAGATAGCTTCATTTCAAAACTTGCATTTGAACCAGCCTGGGGTTGAAGGACTTGTATCACATCACCCAAGGTCAGGAGGAAACCCCAGGCAGCGCCGGTCTGCGGGTGTTTCGGCACGGGGAGTTGTTTGTAGCAATAAAACCACATGCTGGTGCAGCGTCAACATGTGGAGCACGTCCAAGCACAGCATAGGCAACCGCACACCAGGGTTTTGTGTCAGTATGCATAGTACAAACAGACACCAAGCATGGGCCACTTCACTTTTAGGTCTGCCTTCCTCCCCTGATGCTCTGGGTCAGCGGGTGTCACTGTCCTGAGAATAACTTTCCAACATCGGTGGAGCAAAGGCTGCTCAAGAAACAGCTGAGCCTTAGCTCATCTTCTCTCCTTTTAAACGCAGGTTGTTTAGAAACAAAAGCTGTAGGATTGTGTGCATTTGTCGTTTCAACCCAGCGGTAGTTTGAAAAGAAAACATTATTGAGAGAAAAGGTCAGAAATCCAGAGCCTGGGAAGCTAGAGGGGTGCGCTGGGCATTGCAAACCAACCAACAGGAATTAAAGTCAGGTGTTTCATTCCCTGAGGCTCCCCCAAAATTCACAGTTTTCATGCTTTTCTTCCTGAAAGACTATTCAGGGTGCATCAGCACAAGGCAAAGTTGCTTTATCCTGGAAAGCTGAGAATTTGATATTTTCTCTCCTATGAGAAGAGGACCTGCTTTCCACAGGTTGTTTGTTTATTATTACTGGTTGTCTGTTAGCACCTCTTCCCCTCTCTCACCCTCTCCAGACAAAAATCAAAGCCTTTCCTACCACCTGTGACACTTTAGTACTTCAGGGAGTTAGCAATTAGCTTGTGCCATTCCTTCACGCTGGATGACCCAGCTGGATGACCACAGGGCCCAGCACACCCAAGGGCTTCCCTCCTCACCAAGAGAGGTAAACCCCTGGGAAGTGACAATCACAACTCCCAAAGAGCCCATCTCTTCCCAGATGAAAATATTATGGAGCTGTGTCCTAAATACAACTGTTGTTTGCCAACAAGTCAGAAACATCTACAAAAGTCTCCGCTCTGACCCAGCTGGTTGCCCAGGAGCAGATGAACATCACGTGGCACCGTGAATCTGTCCTGTTGCAGAAGGCTCCCATGAGCCATGCCCGTTTGTCTCAGTGAAGAAGGACTGTGATTTGGGCTAGCATAGCGGGTAGGAGTGATGCACACAGAGATCTTGGGCCACAGCAGATATCCTTGGAGAAGTATAGCATAGCCTTCAATCACAGTGTTTGACAGCTCACTTGCCTGTGCTTGGCAGCTACCACCGTGTCAGTACTGCTCTTACAGCAGGCAGCAAATACCTCATCCTTTGCCAACAGGAAGAATTTGAAGATTGCCAGGGTACCACGCTGAGGTGCACTATACATTAATAGCCCAGGTCCCAAATGTGTCATTTAAACACATTTTTGTAAGATGTTCATGCTTCTCCCAGCATTAAAGACATCTCCAGAATGACTGATCTATTATCCTGCTCCCCTCTTTGAAGTGCCTTGCCCCCCATTAAGTAAACAGTGCAGGAAACCCTTCATATTTACCCGCTCCAGAAAGCCCTTTGGTTTAACCTTGTCAGGATGCATCTGCCAGAGCGGCAACGTACTGTATGTTCTGTCTCTCTATTTGCATGGGTCAAAGAAACAGGCTGCCTACACAGCCATCTTCCAGATGGAGTGGTCCCATGCAAATCCAGACCTTTGTTAACAGTTGCCAGACTTACCCGGTCCGTGAGAAACGCCTCACGTGTAATTATAGGGCTGCAGTGTTTAGCTTAATCGTCTGGCTGATGGTAGAATACAACTGTCAAAGAAATTGCCCCCTTGGAAACCTCCCTGTCCACACACTTTAGGACAGGCAAGATAAACTAAATCTCCTAACAGGCTCACAATAGCCAGATACAGTTTCAAAGGGGGTGGGAGAGAAAAGGGTCTAACTTCTATTTTTTAAGAGATTATCTCTCTTTTCCTTTTCTATGTTCCTGCTGTAGTTCTGCAAAGGTGATAGTGCACAAAGGGGACTGGAAATGGGATCGTTACTCCAGCTGGTTATTTTTGTTGGAAATAGCCCTTTGCTATTTTTCAGTCTGGTTGATTTAGCCAGTGGTTTCCGGAGAAGAAAAAAGTCAGTGCTTTCTCTAGACCCTTCATTGCAAAATGCAACCTGAGCTTTAAGAAACTTATTGGCAGAGGGTTCCCATTCCTGGGACCTGCCCTCGCCATTGGGACCACTGTGAGAAAATCCAAGGGCTGTAGGGTGGCTGTCCCACCAGGCCCTGGCTGCTGGGCACTATCTGGGAGAGCCTCTTCTCCAAGGAAGCTCTCTACTACAGAGCAGTTGGTGCTGCACAGTGCCCAGTTTGTAGATACTGTAATAAAAGCACTCCAGAGAGCCTTTTGGGGTGAACAGATGAACACCATTACTTCTGGAGCAAACTCTGATTCTGAGAGGCTCGGCAGAGCTGCAGCCTTGTGCAACCCCAGCTTGAATGCTGCTTCTCCTCACCTGTTTGCACAGCTAAAAGGGAGTGGCCATTTGCCTTCTCCATTTTTGTAAACAAGGTTGCAACCTTTATTCCTGCCTTAAGGAACAGATTGAATTGCTTTTGATGATCCAGAACAGTGTCATCATTTATTCCCTCTCCAAAAGCAATTAGTATTTCAGCTTGATTATTTGCATATGAGTCACCAGACAAAATACTATGGGTATATGCTCCTTCATAGAGAAATACATAAAAGGTATTTAAGATTAAAGATCCAACATATGCTTAACTATCATGAAACTGTCACACATCAAGAAAAAAAATTCAGCTCCACTTTGTGAACTGGGAAGATTGATCCTGTGTTTCTATTTAACCCCAAACCCTTAATTAATTTGTTGCAGGATCAGGGCACTGTAACACCAAAGGCAACTTGTGATACTGTCAGAGCACAAGAACAAGTTTGTTCCAACACAATTTCAGAGTTGTCAAAATCCAAAAACCTTGTAAGTCAGGCCCAAACATGTCCTTTAATATTAAGAAATAATTTGGTATCTTTTTTTTCTCTTTTTTTCTGATTTCTAGCTCTGTGTATTGCAGCTCATTGATATTTTCAGCTCTTTTCCTCAGAACCTGAAGGTTAGAAGCTGACACATTCTTAATAGAAGGTACGAGTCTCATAGGAGCAACATGATTGCAGGAGCTCAGATTTTAATGAGAATATCAAATCTATCTGGCATCATGATAAAGTCATCAGAAATTAGCAGTACTGAAAGTGTATCCTGGGTTTGCTTCTAACACAGACATAGCTGATAGATATATATAGATAGATATATATATATATGTCTGTACTGATGTTGCCAGGTAGCCTCACTGACAAACTTTGGAGTTAAGTATAGCTAGAAATGAAGTTTTGTGAAAATTTAGACCAAAAGTAAAATTGCTTTTTTTTTCACTCTTTAAAAAGAAAAGGAAACTGATGTCTGTGAATTTTCATATGCAGCACCTCAAAAGGGTGGACAAGCTTTTGTTTAAACCTGCCGCTGGCTGGGTTGGCCTCAGCCCTGACAGGATGACATCTTTGTCAGAGAAGGAGAAAGCAAAACTTTGAACAAAACCAAGTGTGAGCCATTTAACCATGTAATCTCAAATAAAAAGCAGATAAAATCAATGCTAATAAGGGATGCCAATACCCAAAGTCCTCTGCTTTTCTGAAAGCGGAGAATTACTTCTTTTTAAGTATCCAAATAGCAGGTGAGGGTGATGAAGGTGAGGAGACAAAGTCTGCAGAGGACACCATGTTAGCTATGCAAGCCTACCTGAAGCTTCAAGGGATTTGCAGAAGAGCTCACACCAAGTGCCAGGCAACATATCCAGAGTGGAAAACTCTGCATCTGAAGTGATGCCCATGGGCTCACAGCACAGATTGAGGCCAGTGCTGTGCTCCAGGCATGCTGCTAAACTGCATGACAAGCAGAAGCACTAGGGAGCCTTGCAGTGAGAGCAAAAGGATGGAAATTAATTTAAACACATGCCTGGAGAACACATCCAAAGGCGACTCTAAAATGTGGGTATCCAGTTGCAGTCTCCAGTTTGAGAAGTCCCTAAATTGTTGCCTGCTGGAAGGTGAGAAGATGCATGGGGACAAGTACAGGTCCATGCCTGCCTTTGTGTGTCTGCTGCTGGCCATGGCCAGTCAGAGGTGCTGGGCTAGGCAGGCTGGGCCAGTCCTCATCAATAGCCCAGGCAAGGCCCTTAATGGATGGATAACACACTGAGCTGCTCAACTTACACTGAGCAGAAAGCATCACTTTAAGTGTAGCAACATCAGTATCACAGTACTTACCCTGGATAGATTAGTAGGAATAGCCACAGCTAAAATACAATCACACTCACACTAGAGGTCCCAGGACCCCAGCAATGGGCTTGATCTCTAACAGAAACCCCCACCTTTAAAAGAACATGACCACATCTGTTTGGGCAGTACTTTGGCAATGGCTTTTAAGGGATGAGTTGGCAGGCAGTGTTCCAGTATCTGGGTGCAGTATTTCTATGCCAGGCACTTCACTAAGCGGTGTGTTTTCCGCTCGTGTCTTCCGCAGCATGCACTTGGTTGGGCGGGAGCTGAAACGGTGATGAACTGCCAGGCTGTGCTGGACAGACTCTTTCTTCCTCCTGGCATGGACCGGAGTAAGATTTTCGTGACCAAAATCACCAAAAATCACCATGTGCAGAACTGTCCTTGCCTTCTGCAGGGTGCTTTTTGTTCACATTAGTTGGGTTGGGGCTTTTTTGCATTGCTCATTCTTCTTGAGTAATTTAAATGCCCACTTTAAATTTATTTTGCAAAAAAGCAAAGGATCTAACCTTTCTGTAAACAACAGCCTGTATATATGAGAGTTTTTTCCTCTCTAAATTACTAATAACTGATACCTGTATTTTCCATTCCATCCCAAAAGGAAATTTTTTTAATGAAATGGGTGTTTGCCACTGAAGCAGCACAGTGAAATGCAAAGAATAGTGGTGCGGGTTGACTTTACCTCTGGGCTGACTGCGAGCAGCCACCCTGAAATTAAATAGGAGTGCTGTGGAAAACCAGAGTGTTTTTCCCCGGGGCTACGGGGTGCAAAGGTGCAGCCCTCTCCTTTCCCTATGTGCCTCAGTACTTGCTGGGGGCATTAACCCTCATAAGGAGCACCACAGCTCCTCAGGGGAAGGGTTGGTGGGCAACGGCCAGCTGAAAGCCCCCATCTGATGTCACCTGGCCTTATGGCTCTCCACCTCCTGAACCAATGGGCTCAGTGTGAATGGCCTGGGGACTCTGGGCACATATATCTGCCAAAACCCATTGTGTCCAGGAGCAAGTTTAAGCACTGGAGGTGTTGAGGATGCTCCAATAGAAAAAAATAGCCACAAACCTCCTCACTGGCAACCCTTTAGAACAGATAGTGGCCCATGCTAGACTTCTCTTCCCCTGTAAGATTTCACTTGATTTATTAAAAAATACAGTAAGAACATGAGTATTGTGAGAGAGGAAAAAAAAAAAAGGTCTCTCTCTTCAAAGCTTTTCAAATTTCCCCTGCTTTACATGGTTCATCATGGCAGTTTGGCCCTGGTATCTGCTCCCAGACCTCTCTGGCTACCAAGGCCACCAAAGCAACACAGAGCTGGAGTAAAACCACTGCCTAGCATTAACATTTCCAACACCGGAACTGGCATCCAACAGGTCACATCAGAATATGGCCTCTCCCATCATCTCAGTCTATCCTAGATCTACCTGAGCACCCCCAGGCCTGAATTATTTGTGTCCTATCATCATTTGGAGCTGCTTCAGTTTTCTCCACATGCCCTGGCAATACAGCTACTGCTGTTCCTTAGAAAGCCTGAGTGCATTTATGGCACTTAAGTAGTAAATAGGACTAATTGCCTTCCGAGCAAACAGGCTGTCCTGGCTCAGATCCTGTACGTGAACCCATTAAATGGGGAACTGCTGTTCATTAAGAGCATGACTGAACTTGATCCTCCACCACTGCTCACTTGATTTAATGTTAAAGCTGATGGAGATGGGGTGATGGGCTAGGGGACTTTTTCCTGCACCACCTAGGAGTACTTACACTTCCATCCTCTTCTTACCTCCCCCTGACAGACCTGAAGCACTTTCATTGTCACTGTTGGTGGTGGATCCATTGTGAATGGCAGATGGAGAAAGCCCACAGGTGCAGGGTACTTACCAAGATTTTGCTAAATCCTACACCCAGGGGGTATGGACAGGTACAGCACCCCAACCTGTTGGGGCTCTACTCAGCTGCTTGTATGTCTTGATCCCCGCTTCTTTTTCTCACATCCCAGGTAAGCATTAAACCTGCTTCTCTATCAACTGGAGGCTGCTGCTCCCTGAAGGCAGGAAAGCTTGGAGTGAGCTGCAAGCCACATACACTCCCCGCGCTCACCTTTGCTTTTCACTTCTCTTCAGGTTTGGGGTTTTGTCTTTTCTACAAAGAAGCCCAAACAAAGCCTTGACTGCTTTCACTTGTGAGTTTGAGAGGCTTTATAATCAGTCCTTAGAAATGCTTTAAGCAAGACCACTAAATCACTTCATAACATCCTTCTGGAGCATTTTTAAACAAGGTTGTGGTTGGAGATGAGCCTGACATCACTCAGAGGTCATCTTTACCTCTAGGGTCATGGGAATATTTCCAAAGAGCTGTTTCCTTACAGAGGCTCAGTGGTTTGGCCTGCCCAGGTGTTTAGACCTCATGTCGGTCACCTCATAGTGTTACTGCAAGCAAGAATAGTGGCCCTGGAGCAGTTGGCACCAAGGGATATGCACTTACAGCACTGGAGACTGAAGTAACATGGTGAAAATAAAGCAGCCCAACATTTTTAGTATGGACACTCCTATCAATTCATCACGCTTCATGCCCATGCAAAAGGTGCAGTAATTTACCCTCGGAGCACCTTTGGAGCTTCTTCATCCTGCCTCACAAGGCAGAAAGACAGTACTCTGCTGCAACCACTTTCAATATGTTACCAAGCAGATTTTGTGGCTCCTGTGTGATGCCAAGTTTCTAGCTTCTCCCCTGCTTTGCAAGGAATAAGAAATTAACCTCTACCTCTGGCCTTCTAACCCAGCCTCCCGTGAGGAATGGGTCTTCATTTCAAACATCTGTAAGTAAGGCCAGCAGGGCAGGAGGGAGGACAAACCAGTGGCAGGAGGCTGAAGTGCTGGAACGGAGCCCTGCAGGCTGCAGCCCCAGCGAGCCCACAGTGTGGAGGGCACTCTGTTCTGGCAGCGGCCGGTTTTACAGAGATCCTGAGTTTAAGCACATATCTAATTGAATTGCAGATGTCTTTTCTGATGGCTATCTGGTAGCAAAGCTTTGATTAAAGCAGCAGCAGAGAGGCAGAACAGGCTGGTTCTCAGTAATAAAACTAATGGAAGGAAGAATGACCATTTATTGCAGCCTCCACAGGGAGCATAATGCAGGCAGATATTTTGAACAAGATTTTTGAGGGAGATCTGAGACCTCAGCACAGATCCCCAGCTTACAGCTCCTAGAGATCCTAAATGTATGTTGGACTGGAAAGCAGCTGACAGTAATTTAAATAATCCACAAATAAGCTCATCTCCCTCCCTTCCCATACTCCCTGATGAACAACAGATCTGCTTTCCTTTCTGAAGGCCATAGAGGTTTGTTCTTCTTGATTTTGTTTTTTAAAGGCTGACAAATTTTATTCGGTGCCCTTTTGTTACTTCCAAGATTCAGGTGGATTTGCCCTGAGCTTGCACTTGCCAGATCTCAATATCTCACCATTTTACAGTGCCTTTAGAGCTCCAAAGAGGGAGAACTTTGACACAGCTTTCAGTCCACCCAAACTAGAAGGCTGTAAATTGGGAGTGTTATGACTTTTTTTTTTTTTCTTTTTTGCCTGTAGCCACTTTCTCATGACAACTTGAACCATATCCAATATGTATTACCACATACACATCACTGAAAAACCACCCCCACCCAGCACAGCTGAAGAGATGAAATTAAGCTTCAAGATGATCTAAGAACCTGGCTTAGCTCAGGAACAAGATTTTTGAGAACTGTTTTCCCTTTCCTCAGCTGGCATTACACTGTACCCAAATTCCTGATGTGCTACATTTTGGGGGCCTGTTGGCCATATCCTACCCAAACTCTCTTGCCTCTTGGCACAGCACAATTCTCCTGGGGACACCTCAATGAACAACTACCACCTGCGATAGTTTCAAGGAAAGTTGCCACAGTTTTGCTCATTTTTCCTTTTGAACTGCTGCCCTTTTCCAAGGTATTTACAATGTAAGGTAGTTAGTTTATTCATGGTTTGGCTTTAAACTTCATTGTTGAGGTTGGCTTCACTCCTGTTGGAAATCAGACCCCGATTCAGGAGGGCAGTTGCCAGTGTCTGCTGGAAACTCCTTGCCATGCAATTTTCAAATACACTGTTTGTTGGCCTAGCTCAGCACATACTAAATGCAGTCAGAAGAGTCTGCTTACTCACTGAAGGAAAAGGATCGGGCCAGTGGCAGCTGTGAGTATCCTCAAACAAGCATTTCAAATGCCTAAGCTCATTCCAAACTTCCCAGGAGCTCCCTCCAGCAACTGTCCTCCCTTTAGTTTCATACATCTGAAGTTACACGGACCATGGTTGGAATTGGGCTAATTTCCATCTTAGGCAAAGCCTTGGATTTGTAACTTGTTTCAGGTTTGAAACTATACAGAAAGTTAAAAATGCGTAATTCCAAAGAGAGAGGAGAAAAGCAAGAAATAATGCAATGTAAGACGTGAACTGTTACTAAAGTACTCAAGATGCTTAACGAGAGGTTTTGCAACTGGCATACATTAAGCTAAACAAGTATGCCTTCAGTCAGCGAGCTTGAGTACTGCTATTTCACCCTACAAGGAATAAATAATAATTAAAATCCTTTGTATTGAGATAAATACATTCACTGTAGCTACAGACATCAAGAGTGGTAATTCCCAAATAGCCTCACTGGGTTCTTTCTCCAGTTGAAAGACTGAAAGCTGCCTCCCAGGCATTGATTTATTCCATGAGAATTAGGGAGAGGCATCTCTAAGGCGCTGCATTTACTCTACTGCTGCTGGGAAGTTTTGTCTGGGTGCTCTTGGGACAGTTTTCAGGCATGTTATTTAAACACATTGCTCTTCCCCGAGTATTTACAGAGCCCCCCCAATTTGAACAATCTTGACTTGCCTTAGAATTTTTTGCCAAAAATTATTGGTTTACGTGGAAAAAGATAGCAACTGAGTCTCCATGATAATTTCCTTAGATCAGTTTATCATATTGCTATTAAAAATAAAGCAAGTGTGCAGCTAATTATCAACAAGAAGTTAAGTGACAAACAGCTTGAATATAGCCTGAAGAGTTACTGAATTGGAGCTATTCAGAGAATAAAGAAGCTGACATATAGAAGAGATTACATTTCATTTGATTCTCACTGTGAATGGAAATCTTAGATTCTCAGAGTTTGTACAAAGAAAAATCCTGGTGGAAAAAGATGACACTCTTGTCTATTGATAACATTTGATTTAAAGCGCTCTAAAAAATTATTTGTTCTAGAACAAAAGCAGAAATCAAAACAATCCATTCCAGATATTACAACACAGCTGACTGAAACATCTACTCTTTGTTTGGGTCTCAAGTGCAATTTTAGTCCATTTGAATCCATTTCATGAAGAGAGGCTGCAGTTTTGACAGAGCTATTGCTAAAATCATCTCAGCAACAAAACATTTCTCTGCCTAACTTTAGCAATTAATAAACAGCTCCAAAAACTGGCTCCATAGTTTTAAAACTATTTAGTACTTAAGTGTAAATGATCAAGATTTGCCAACATTGAAGCACGGTGTACTGTAATTACTAATGTATTACCTAACCAAAACCATTCAGACTTCCAGATACTGTATTACAGAACAGTTGAAAAAACAACCTTGGGATTTATAGTATGCTCAGGCTGTTCTTCAAACAAAGTAAAAGAAATAAACCCAGAGGTCAATTTCTTTTTTTTAAGAAAACAATAATTCTTTGCAAATTTTCTTAAGTGAAGCGGGTGAAAAAGCCGATCTGCATGTTAAGATTGACTTTTTTATATAGTCAGTGTTATGCCCTGGAAGTACTAAAGAGACATTCAGAATATAAAGGCAACTGGAGACAATTAAGCCATTTAAAAAGCACCAAAATTAGCATTCCTTTTGTTGGATCGAAATAATTCAAGTGCTGTTCTGCCACAAAGGCTATCATCAATTTCTAATTTTAGCTTAATCCATGAAAAAAAAGCATCTTGCATTTCTCTCTGGCATTTCCTCTTTAAGAGCACTCTTAAATTATATACTGAAATCTCAAGAACACAAACTACAAATTAAAGTTCACACTCCCACAAAGACACACTCACGCATGCACTTTGATATACTAATCCCAATAAAGGTAATGCAACTACTTGTGCTGTGATACAGCTAAGCAGTGCCTGAACTGCTGCATGAGTACCCAAAAGCAACAGTTTAGCAGTAAATCACACAAAAAGGTGATTTGTCCTGCCTTTGAACCCTCAGCCTTCTGCTTTCCTCTGCTACACCTAACTACTCTCAACAACATTAAGTTGCACAAGAATAGTTGAGATTTTCTTTATATGTAGTAAGCAGTCATATAAGACCTTATAAAAAATTTTGTCATTAACCCTTACATTTTAAGTCAAATTAATTTCTTGTATTCAAATTTTAGGACAAGGCTTTCAAGGTCAACTAGTATCCTACTACTTGAAGTACTGACCGTTTTATCTCATTAACTGTGAATACTCTAATTATCCAAGATTCACATCCTTGCCACCAGCAAACACAATCCACCGTAAAACTGCAAATTCCTTTGCTCCCTTGGTTGCAAGCTATCGATCACACCATATCTAATCATTCACCTAGAAATCTGTAGGTTGAGATTTAGTTGTAATCATTACTAAAGAGGGAAGATATTTTTCTTCAGACTGAATTTTTATCTTCACACAGTAGAAATTCTTCTCAACAATTTCAGAAGGCAGAATTAATACTACGTGCCAAGTTCACACAGTTTCAGCTCACAATATGAAATAATCAAGAGCTGTGGGCATGAAAGTGAGTTCTTGGACACTGAGATTTCAGCCTGCTCTCACCACTAGTTTTTCAGAGGTGGTGTTATGGCTGACCTGCTGGGGAAGCTGTAATGCTCACTGCTGTTGTCACCCTGAATTAAGGGTGTCAGAACTGCTGCCAGCATGGGGTGACCCGTGCCCAGGCAAGGGTGCAGTTTGCTGCTAAGGAACAACTGTTGCACGAGATTTACACATTCACAGCTGATCATCCAGATGTCTGTGCTCCTGTTTATCCACTACATTTAATGTATAGAAGGCACCCAACAGTCCTGACTGAACAGGATTGGGCCAAAACAAGGAGCTTCACTTAGGTCCCTGACTCCTCGCTCCTTCCTTTGACTCCATGCTTACTGTGTTTTTAAGAAACTGTGGAAAGCAGAAGCTGCATTTTTAGCTGAAACTAAAGCTCTGAAGCTGACAGGCAGGATCTCACACCCAGACTTATGCTTCCTGACCTCACTGCTCATGTAGAACTGCACTGCAACATGTTGGAAGTGACTGAAGTTAACATTAGAACAATATACAAACAGTGATTTATCAACATTGTATGCTTTATTGAAAGTTGACAAGTGCAACAGTTAAATACATTGACGTGTTACAACTGTTTAGGAGAACATGCACAAAAACATATGCATACTACTATACAGATCATATGCAAAAAATCCATACTGGGAAATCCAATATTTTTTTTTTAAATTCTTTGCTAGCAGGGTTTGATAATTTCTGGAGTGGTTTTTCCTGTCTTTAATCAAACTACAATGAACAAAGATTTACTTCAAGATAATCAGCAGCCAGGGAACTTCAGAAGTTACACAAACAGCATAAATCTGCCAAATTCTGAACAGTTGCGTAGGTGCATTCTTATTTATGTAGCATTAAAAAAAAAAAAAAAAACAGACTTTCCAAACTTCTTCAGATCAGCCAATGAAACAACTAAACTTCAATCTGTACAACCTAAATAGTTACAGTTTTCTATTTTACAAAGTAATTACACTAAATACACAAATATACAGTAGGCAAATAACCTTCATTGTAATTATCCTATGACCCAACTGTATGTCACCTACCTGCTTTCTATATATAATACAGATTTATGCACCTGTCCACTGCTTCAGAAAACGGTGCAAATATTTGCACTTAAGGTTTCAGGTGACAATTAAGTGTTAAACACTGAATTTACCTTTCTCCCTCTTCCTCAGATCCTATGCACCAGTCCTCTCTTTGGAACCCCCGTGCACTATGGGGGATTGAGCCATCACTTTTTACTCCAGTCTACTTCTTCATATTTCCAATCTCGAAAAGCACTTGTATCAGTTATATCACTGGATGATTAAAAACAAACCAAAAAAATTCAGGCATGCAGCTTCGTTTCTCAGGCATTTGCAGAAGCTGCTCAAGTCCCCAGTGTACTTGTGCTAATTCTCTGGAAGAAGTTTATTTTATTCAATCAACCTAAGAACAAAGACTCCTTCAAGCCAATGGGGGAAGGGAGGGAAGAGAGAGACAGATGAGTGCGTAACATGGGGTGGGGGGGTGGAGGGGAGAAGCCTCTCCTGATGTGTGCAGGGCATGGAGTCCTCAGTCTGAGTTGCAATGTGCATTGAAATGGATGAAGGGTGGCTGTGGCGGATTCCCGCTAGTCCTTTTTGCTCTGGGCAGTCCAGAGGCCAGCAATCACGATGGCAATGACATCTTGAACTACGCTGAAGGCCCTGACCCCTGTGATGCCGGCTGAGCAGGCTGCTGTGTTGTCCCTTGTGACTGGGAAGAGGAAGGCGGGGATCCAGTCTGCAGCTGTGCTTGGAACTGGGCAAGCTGCTCTGGGCTGGCGAGTGTTTTTAGCAGCGTGTTTTCTTGCTCCAGCTGGGAGTTCTTCTCTATCAGCTCTTTGATTTGCTCTTTGAGGACCTCCACTTCCTCCCTCACCGCATACATCAAGTGACTCTTTACCAGATCCTGAAATGCAGAAAAGAGCGTGTGCGTTAGGAAAGCAGCCCGATGCCAGGCCCGGGCTCCCACCCAACTCAGCTGGCTGCGATGCAGCGGATCCACCTTCGCAGAGGACCGGCGGGAGCCCAGCTCTGCTGGGGCACAGAGGAGCACCCCAGGGAGAGCCACCAGCCCCCTGCTCGTGCCTGCAGGGTCAGGCCCACGACCAGCAGTCCTTCGGCGAGGGAGTGGGGCCGGGCAAAGCTCCCCCTCGCAGCGGGCATGCCGTGCCGGGGCTCGGCCACCCCCGCGGGGTGTCGGGGACGGGGGGGTGTCA
>NW_020799091.1:30686780-30701648 GCF_003259725.1 Athene cunicularia | reverse complement strand
GGCGAGATCCGCACCTCCGCCCCGGGCCCGGCGGATGGAACCCGCACCGACTGCCCTGCCCGCTTCGCCGGGGCAAGGCGGTAAAAGAGGGAGACACGGACACCGATGCACGCGACAGATAAAACCCTTTAGGGTTCCTACGGATCTGCTCCAGAAGCACCAATCCCTCTTCATCCCTGACGCAGGCCTTATTAGCCCGTAAAACCGTTTATAAAAAAAAAAAAAAAAGAAAATATTCAGCTATCAGATCATCCACAAAACACACACAGCGCAAACCTGCGGATTTCTAGCAAGCCAGCTCATATTCTGCTACAGTAACAGGGAAAACGCCTATTCAATCATTTTCAGATTGTACCATACAGCACTTACGGTCTTAAAAGTTGAAGCACGTTCATTAATAATTTAGGAAAAATTCTTCTCCCGCCTAACTGTGGTATATTGCTGAACAAACGGTGTGCTCCCTTGTGTCAGTCACAGCCAGTCCAAGTTATCCTCTCTACCAGTAAGTTTAGTAGACTCAAGGCTGAAACAGACCACAGCAAAATACTGCCACAAGAAAGAGCTGACCTTTAAAGACACTATTTTCTAGACCTGGGCTTTCATGAGGCATTACATGACTTAAAGGCACAAAAATAAAGTCAACAACCGTCACAGGTGTTGCTCCCAGAGAAGCAGGAAAGCCAGGAGGCACAAAATAATCATCTTAAAGCTAAATTTAGCATTTGCGTATCTACATCATCCTTCTTAGTTTACTTATGTTGTCCTAGTCTACTATTCCTTCATTCAATAATGCCAGCAGAGTAGTACAAACTAAGCGTATTCACGAGAGAGGTCACATTTAATAGTAAGAGTTCCTCATCACCGCTTTCCCAGTACCACAGACAATGCTCATCCCACAAGGGCACAGCTCTCATCTTGCCCTTCAAGTATCTGGGGAAGCTGTATAGCATAGTGCTTAACAGGCTGAAAATTAAATGAAGGTTTTTTAAAAAACCTTGCCTGTATTGACTTGCAAATTTAATAGCAAGTAAATTAGAAGCAACACATTAAAACAAACGCATCAGGCTCCAGCTTCCCTCCTCCTGACAAACACCAGTAGCCATAGATTGTACGTACACTTCAGCTAACCACTTTGCAGATATTACTTGCTGGACACGATGGTACTCGTATTCAGGGATCAGGTGAGCCGTTTAATAAACAGCTCCAAAAGCACATCATCTGTACTGGAATCTGTATCAACTCCTGTCCTAGACTTCATCTAAATTAATGTTTTATGAAGGGTTGAGCTTGAAAATCAGTAATGTCTCAAATGACTCCTCGCAGTGGCAGTTACTCAGGATGTTAGACTTAACGAAACTGCAGCTGGACACAAACTCAGGGGCAATCTGTCCCCTGAAGCTCTTAATCAGAAAAGGGCAGAGTAGGTGTAAAAATATGGAACGACCTCTGCTAATTAGGTCCTTACAAAACAACTCGCTTGAAGATAGCAAACTCACATGCCTGAACAGACATATCCTTAGAAATTCCTCTTTCACTGTTGCACGATAGACAGCAGACCTTCGTATGTATTTTCATTTGTACATGTAAAAAGTCATGGATGCATTCCAAGACGATTGTTGCTACTGCCACATTATTAAATGCCATCGTTCCACTTATGACAGAAAAAAAATCTCAGACAATTAACAATAAATAACATTGCCCTCTTTGTATTATATATATCATCATGAAGAAGAGATACAGATATGATCCTAAACCAAATTCTCACTAAACTCATCAACCATCTTCTATTAACTTCAGTGGGCTTTTAGCAAATTCCTCCATTTATTTTTAGATGCCTACAAGCTGAGTTGTGATTCAACAGAAAGCTGTCAGCTGCGTAAGTAGGACTGCATATTAATATGCATGTTCTGCTTTGCCCACCCTGTAAAAAAGCAAACCATAAGTGTCCCTTTATGGCTAAAAAAGCTCTCAGTTTGCAGATCGTCTAGGAAATAAAACATACGACATGTACTACTTTCATCCCCAAAATGGAGGGGGGCAGAGGGCACCACTAATCGATGTTCTCGCCTGAACACCCCCTCATCTACCCAACAAGGACAGAGACTTGAGCTCCATATTTAAAGGCTGTGGTTTTGCTGTTGCTTTAAAAAAAAAAAAAAAGTGTATAAATTATAGAATAAAACAATCTAAGGAAGATGTAAGGAGAATAATCCTCCAAATTCCCTTTTCTCTTGCTTGCTCATTGCTTTGTTTTCCCTCCTGCCTCCACCATGACATTCAACAACCACTTCATTCAGATTAGGCTATTTTGACTCACTCTCCTTTACAGCACTAGAAGGGAGTCAAGATGACTACTGTGTTACTCAAAACCTCCTATCTCTTTTAACACCTCATTAACAGAGACTACACGTATTAGACTCCGGCAAAGGCTTACAATTTTACATTCCTGGGAGCAGAGGTGAGAAGGGCTGCAGAAGTCATTTCTGTAAAGCCACTCTGGGTGTGCACTGGGCTGCACCAGTTCATACCCCTGTTAGCCCTAGTTAGGCGACGAGGGACAAGTCCCCTCACACCGAGGACGACAGGATTTGGAAGCCTGCGTGTCTGTGGAGCACCCCAGGTGTTCACAAACTGCATAATGTAATAGGAAAAGACTCGAGATGTATTACTGAGAAACCACACAATACAAGATACTGCTAAACAAGTAGCTCATCGGTATCTTTGATCCTCAAATAAATTATCTGCTTAAACTGAAACTTAACAGGTAGTCAAAGACATTTTAGCACGCTTCACCTTTTGTATTGTTTCAGTTCTTAAATACTGCTTCTCCCACTAAGTAATTTCCTCTTGTCTAAATTTAATCAAGTACTTGAAAAAAGTGCTTTTCATCTTAAGCACATAATGAGGTAAGCTGTAGCACAGAATCATTTTACCTCTATGCAAGTCTGGTTTGGCATATTTCTGAGTATGTTAAGAGATTCTTTCACTGGAAAAAAAACAAAAAACAAAAAACCAAACAACAAACCCAAACAAAAACACAACTATCTTTCAAGTACCTTGTCAACTTATGCTCCCTTTAGATGCCAACATTAAAAGCCCTACCTAGACAAGCATCTCCTGAACTAAAATAAATTTCATCTTTTGACTGTTGCAAAGAGACCACACCAGACACCGTATTAGCAAACAGCAATGTCTGTCACAGCACACGTTCATCTTGCCCTACAGACAGGCACAGATCGATCCTGTGGGCTTCAATTACAGTTTTCAACTACAAAATAAAAGTACTGAAGAGGTTAAAAAAAATGTTAATTACTGAATACTACAGTAATGAGATTCTACATGACATCTGGCTTTACATTTCACTTGTCATCTAAAAATGGTCAATAAATGGCAAAGTACAATTCCTCCTTAGAATTCATAAATTCAAGACTACTTGTGTATTGACAGCAACCCCTACAGTATCAAAATTTATGCAAAATTGCTCCAAGCTAATAATCTAAAAAGGTATATCTGGCTGCAGTTGACAGCAAGGACTAAAGGATTATGTATTTCAATAGGCCATGATTTTTTTTTCATCTCAGCAAAGGTACAAGATAGGCTGGAGAAGCTGCCCAATTAATTTTTTTTCCCCACAGTGTATCATACTTTAACAGACTAAGGACCAAAGGAAAAAAACCCACAACATTCAGATAGTCTAAATAAAGATCACAGTCTCAGCCAACTTCCTTTTCCAGCCCCAAACTTGTAGCTAGGATCTTGATATAACAAAACACTGAGAACTTACTGCTCAGCTTCAAAGGCTAACATGTATTTTATTTCTAGTTTGAATTCTGAAGATCTCAATTTATCTAATTATATCAATTTATCTAATTTATATAATATATAATTTTCAGAAGATCTCTGCTAAATTGAAGAACCTCTTGCTACCAGATATTACTCTATCAGTTTTCCTAAATGTGCTTTTCCTCCCCCACAGTGAAGTTATTTGCATCTATAATTTGGTTTGGTAGGAATTGGTTTGTAGTTCCATGAAAAACAGATAAAGGGAAAACTATGCAAGATGACAGTGTAATGAAGTGCTATATTTGTAATTATTTTTTTTTTCCAGATGTGCAAGCATAACTAAATAAATATTCGTGGAAAGAATACATACACCCTACTGGGGTTCTGGAAATAACCTGACAGTATCTCGAATAGCAACGCATACACAGAAGTATCATGCTGTGTGCTCTGCACAGGAGACAGAAGGCTGCATTTAAAAGCAAGAAGATAACCATGTAAGATCAAAAGACAAACAAGGAGCAATTCTCACTGGATCCTCTAAGGATATTCTTTCTCTTTTACAGTTAACTAATTGCTAAATCAACCCCAGTTGTTTTTAATGAGAGTTATAATGATTCTACCAATTTTAATCACGACAAAATAAAACATAAGTCTGTATCAAGTACCTGGATATAGACAAACACAGAGATAATCCACTCTTCACTGGTCAGAGAGCACTCTGCAAGGAAACATGAGCCATCTTAAAGCAATTTTGGTGCTTGGAGAGGGATGTGTGTGGCATTCTCCTTCCTAAAATCAATCCATAGATGACCATCTAGCAATGAGGCTGGGATGAAGGACCCTGTTCTGTGCACATCCATTGAGTTTCAAAGTCTCCACACACAGTCAAGTGAGGTCTATCATAAGTCAAGACCTGAAACTGCATCCAGATGCTATACCATCTAAATTTAAAGAGTTACACATTTGCAGTGACATCTAGTCTGGGAATCACAGGCTTTCCTAATTTCATACCCAAGCTTAAAATGATCAAGTATAAAATATATAACTTCATTAAAAGTGAAAGTCCACCTCAGTATCTCATGAACTGCCCTTGACCAAGGAGTGCAAAGTGGGAAAAGATCCACCAAGCGTGTTCGCATCCTGAAAGTTTTAAGTGAGACATCTGAGCCAGCAACTGATTTTCTTTCCTCCAGAAAGCTGCACACAGCATCACTCTGCATGCTGTCACTGTCCCCAGGATAGAAGGGGAAAAAAAAACGTTTAGTGTCATAAAGCAGCATATGTAGAAAAGTGATAAAACGTTACAAGTTTCACTACCGGAAGCATGGAGCTGAAATTCATGTTTCCTTTCTGTGACATTTGGTTTAAATAATTTTAGATTTAACTCATAAAAAGAACATTCAATTCTCTGGTCTTATGCATAGCTTTCATGTGTGATGCTTTTCTCAAAGCCAAGAACACCATCTCAGAGTAAAAACTACTTACCCTAGCATTTAATCCCACTTGTTCTAACTCTACAACAACAGATTTTTCAACCACATATTCCAAAATTAAATGAAGAGGGGAGGAAAGAGACTCACTGGAGCATTTCAAGTTATACCTAAGGTAACAAAAGAAACACAGCAAATACAGGAAGTGGTTTGGCACAGTGACACGATGAGCATTTGGAAAGCTGAAGTTCTCTATATTAAACAGCATCTCTGACCCAGAGGGCCCAGAAGGGAATCCAGGACAGTGGCTGACACCCCCCCCACCCCCACCCCCTACTTTGATAACACACAGTGGGATTAGTCATCATATTAAAAACCAATTAATTTAACATGTAACTGAGAAAGGTCATCTTTTATTATTTTTTAAGATCTTAATATCTTCTATTTTCTCAAGGCTATGGAAAAGTCATACCAAGGCACATCAAGTGGGAGTACGACATCCTACTGACTGGTGCTAATTGTGGAAGGGGGGATGGAGGACCTTAAGTCCCTCCATTTCCCCTGTCCCCTGTAAAACCTACACCACTTACAGTTTTTGCTAGGGTTTTTTGGTGCGTTTTTTTTTTTAACCACTTAATCCCTTCCCTTTCTCTTTTCTCACCTCCTCCCCTTTTGCTAATTGTTCCCCTTGACACTATATTGAAAATCTTGGATCAGATAGTAATTTAGTCATGCTTATTAAGAAATTATTTATATGGCATAACAGCTGGCCTACACTTCTCAGTATCATTTTCCCTTTGATAGCCACTTTAATTCAACACTTGAAATTAAGCCTGTATTTCCCACAGAAGTATATCACTCTAGAAGCCAACTCCAAGTTGCTAGGAACAAAGACAAGACTCCTGCAACTAACCAGCACTGTCCTGTGGTCCTCAGGAAGTTTGGAAAGAAGTTCCCTACACCAGCTTCTAAGGAAATTATTAAAAATAGTCAGTGACAATCAAAGGAGAAAAGTAAAGAAACAAAATGTAAGGTTAAGACCGCAGTGTGGGAATGGAGGACCCGGGACATGGAATCCAATCTGCTGTGAACAAGGATGAAGGTCTGCCACTGCTCAGCTTTTGACATGGCAGATCACTCAGTATCACCCTGTTGTGCAGAACCATTTTTAATGCCATTCTGTTAAATAATAATAAACCTCGAACACCACAGCTAAGTTACACATGTACTAGAATAATGACAGTAAGGTGAGAGTTCAATGCCACTTTTCTTCTTTGGCAAATATGCTAAAACAACAGACCTCTATCCAATTGCCCATTTACACTCTTACAATTTCAGTCTCTCTGCAATCACTGGAAAATAGCTTCAAATCAATTAGCAATATCAATTAACAAGTAGGTGAACAGCTTTCAGATTAACTCCCCTTGCTCTAATGTGTGTATATTACATAATTGTAGTACTGTATTTCTTAATTTCTGAATGGTCAAAACACTCTACTTCAGTCATGCCTGAACCCACAGTTTATCATATTTTGGCGACTTCCTAAAAAATTTAGAGAGAATTCAAGACCTGCTGTTCCATCCATGCAGAAGTGCACTTTTAAAAGGTGAATTGACTCCAATGTATTTGAAGGTATTTTTATACCTGAACAGAAACTTTCATTTGTATAAATCAAACTCCATTTATCTCCAATCCATTTAGGAAGTGTAAGTGGAATTTCCAGTAAAATGTAAGAATGTGACCTGGTTTACCAGATTTATTGCACAGTGCGGCATCCAGAATACTTGCTCCCCTTTATCAACCACTAAATTAAGCATACGCTGGACGATTTCCTGCCCAGCCTGTGATTTCCACCCCCACCCCCCCACCCCGCTTCCTGTGGAAACGAGGATATGAGAGGAATCTGATGTATGCCTCTGCTTCAACTCAGTGCAGTGTTGAGAAACAGGAATAGCTAGACCCTAGAGTGGGAAAGTACTCCCAGGCTTCTTAATCCAGGCATAGCTTCAGCGATTTAAGAGACACAAATCCTGCTGACTCACAATCACAGAAATCCCAACAGAGTAAGTATCTCCATGTAAAAAACATTTAAGCTTTCCTTGCTGAAGGAAGAAATTGTAAAGCAATACTGGTTTGAAATAAAATGCAAGATACCTGGGAAAGTCCATAAGACTATGAAGTGAGATGTGCTTAAAAATGACTTAAAAATTACCTAAAGACAGATAAATTGACAATTTAATCTGACCTGACTGTGCCTTACAACTCTAGAGAGGTATTACTCACTTTAGCACACTACGTTCCTGTAATCCTGCCACACTGCAAAAACCAAAGAGAACAGTCAGAACACAGATGTGCCGGCTCAGTGTATTTTCACAGAATCATGGAACAGTTTGGGTTGGAAGGGACTCTAAAGATCACCCAGTTCCACCCCCCCTGCCATGGGCAGGGACACCTTCCACCAGCCCAGGTTGCTCAAAGCCCCGTCCAACCTGGCCTTGAACACTGCCAGGGAGGGGGCAGCCACAGCTTCTCTGTGCAACCTGTGCCAGGGCCTCACAACCCTCACAGTGAAGAATTTCTTGTATCTAATTTAAATCTATACTCTTTCAGTTTAAAACCATTACCCCTCATCCTATCACTACACTCCCTGATAAAGAATCTCTCCCCATTTTTCCTGTGAGCCCTCTTTCAGTACTGGAAGGCTGCTATAAGGTCTCCCCAGAGCCTTCTCTTCTCCATTATATTATTTCATACCTATTCATATCTGGGTAATCATGTTTATGGAGAGCTGGTTAAATTTATGAGTGGCATCCTGTTTATGAAGCAGTCCTATCAACTCCTTAATACTGCTGATGCCTGTTTTCTGGTGGATGTTCATCTAAAGTATGTTTCATTAGTTGTTCCATTAGTCGTTTGTATAAAACAAGGACTGAGCTCATTTTTTATATATATATATATATATATATATATATGTGTATATATATATATATATATATGTGTATATATATGTGTATATATATATATATATATATATGCATGCATATATGCATGCACTGTGTAAGGCCCCTAACACTTCTTGAAAACAATTACCTCACACTCCAGAAACCACTGTCATTAAGATGACAACTTAAACCTCTGAAGCTTAAAACACCCTCAAAGCAAAACAAAACCCATACAAAAACAAAACCTAGCTAACACCAGTATCAGAAGTCTTGAGATGAGTAACCCACTTAGTAACGCATGGGAGTCCAAAACAGCTCCCAGGTACGTTTCCTCATTCTCACACGGGGTGTTAGCGCAGAAGCCCAGCGGCCACTCTTCTACAGCATCAACATGATGAGCTGCCCCACTGCCGTCAAGTTACACAAAGGAGAGAAAACCCCTACGGCGACACAGAGTTTAAAGGCCCTCTTCCAGCTTCAGTGGTGGAGCCAGGGAACCACTGCTGCAGTGTCCCACTGATAAAAAGCTTTGTGGAGAAATCCACTTGCACCCGGCCGGAGTAAACATACCTGCTTTATAACTCTATTCGAGTTGTAGAGTCTTTTTTTTTCCACGAATCACAAGCCCACAGGACAAATCACCTCTTCTAAACCCACCCTTGGAAGTCTCTCATCCCCGGAGGCATTGCCTGGTCCCACACAAGGTACAGAAAAGGGGAATTCCTCTCTGACTCTTCCCGGCCACTACTAATTGCTAGAGGCCCTGGCTAGGTAGACAATAACATCAATCAGCAGTTCAAGTACAAGCAATCATGACAGCTATAAACAAAAATATCTAAGTGAATGTTTTGAGTCACAGGGTAGCACTTCTGCAAGTGAGATAGACTCCTGCCTTGAATTAGTTCGCTCAAACCTGTTTTTCAGCCCCATTTCTGAAGAGCTCAGCATTTTGAAACATGCTGCTGACAAACTGAAACAGGTAGAAAAGAACGTTTGAGGCAATTCAGAGATGGGTTTGGGGGGAATTTACTTATACTGATAGACTGAAAGATGTCAAGGGTACTTGAAAAGATCCTTTAAATCCTTGGAAGGTCCGAGACCTCATTTAACTAGAGTGAACAATTATAATTAAATTAAGAAAATACTAGATTTCTGGGGCTATCAGATTTCTGTTTAAATTTTTCATATCAGAGTACATCTATTTAATATTTACTTAATGATGAATTAAAGGCTGCCTTAAAAACATCAAGAAGGACTAGCTCATAATTATAGTGGGGTTTTTATCCCTTGGTATCATCAAATAAAGACTAGATGCCCTTCACTAATGTATACTTTAAACTGAAGTTACTGAAGGTTACATAGAAATGACCTAAATATAATTTAGGTCACAAGGCACAAGACACAGAAGTTTTTGTCTCTGCCTTCAGTATTGTTCATGTATTTTAACCAACTACAGCTTACCTTAACCATGCCAAGAGTTAGCACATGTACCCAGCACTCTCTTCTTCCAGCTGATACCATAAGCAGAGGCTGAAGCATCTTCTGACTACTTTATCCCCCAAGCTCCCGTCTTCTACATTTCCAACCAAGTTTCAAAAAGAAATATGGAGGACATCACAGCACCACCATTTGTTCAATACAAGTACGGAGACAAGCGGACCCAGCCACCTGCCTGCAGTCTCCACTACAAGAGAAGTAGGAGCTCCTACAATCCGTATAATCACCATTTCTAGACGCTTATTGCTAGATGGCTTCCCAGCAGTACAGGACATTAGGGATCACTTTTTGAAAGCACCTTGGTGGAGCTCTAGTGCCTGAGCTCTACATCTTGGACTTCATTCTGGCAACCAAACTTAAAACGAAAAAGCATAAAGTATTTAATTTTCTTAAGAGTAAAAGCCATTCTCAGCATGCTGTAAACTGCCCTTGACCAATGACTGCAAGTGGGAAAAGATTTATCACCTGTGTCAGTACCTGGAAATTTTAAATGAGATGTCTGACATGGGAATCACTCCTTTTTCCTCCAAAAAGCCACACAGAAATTGCTTTCTTGCAGAAGTTCTGTGTCTAAACCAGGGAAAGCCAAACGCTTCTTTGAATTTGGCCCTCACGTTCAGTACAGTCAGTTTTGGAAAAGAAAAAAACCCAACAACCATATGCAACATTAACCAAGCACAGCTGCAAGAGAGGTTAAAGTTTCTCCTTCATTTGCAATTTATGGTGACATGACAGTCAGTCAGCCTTAATTCACAGAAAAACAACTAGAGCAAAACCAGCACCTCTGCAAGAGAGCCTAGAGAAAACAAAAGTAAATGAGAAATAAACAGGAAGTAGCTTGCTGAATAGGAGTACAGAAGAAATCATCCAAATTTTCTGTGTAAGTTAACAGATACAGATTTTGGTTTATGCTTAGAGGTACCACATCATGCTGCTATGTTAATCACTAAAAAATCATTTATAGCAATACCTCTTAATAATGAAGAAAACTTAAAGAAAATCACACATCTACTCTATCACACTTTTTTCATTATACATTTTGTGGAATAGGTTGGTTTGTTGTAGGAAACAATCTTTTCAATGCTACCTCTTGTTCAGTAGTATGTAATGACACAGGTAATTGCTGTATACACACACTGCTCAAACATAATGTACCTGTTGTCATTATACTTCAAGTACTATTATAAAAGATATATCAATACACTGGTTCCTTAGGTATTCAGATTAATTTAGTATAATTTTCAACATCCATTTGAAAGTTCAAGCATGTTTTCAGAAACTGTTCATCACTGAAGAAATTAAAAGTGAGGTTTAAAAAAAAGTTTTCCAATGTATAAATTATATTCTTTAAAGAAGCACCATTCATGGAGGAAAGCTATTCTCCACAGGCATTACCACAAATATGACAAGAATATGAAGGGAAATCTATTAATCAGTATTTCTCAAAATTTATGTAAGAGCAAGGTTGTTGGATTTTAAGGGTGTGGCATAACAAAAACACCAGTTCAGAGATCAGAAGTTATGAAGAACACATTCTGCTCTCTCTCCCACAGAAGGTTATTTGCCTTCTGCACACAGAACAATAACTGCAATATGAAGAGTCAGGGCATTCTTCCCCCCACTGTCATATATTTAAGTCAGTAAAGTAATTCTTCCCATTCACTAAGTTACTTAGTATTCCTTTTATGCACTAGAAAGAAACTAGATCAAAACCATGCACTTCATATTTCACTGTTTATATGGAAAACGAGGTTAATAAATGTAACTTGCAGAAGACTAAGCTGTATTTCAATGCCTTTCCAAGTATTTAACAAGAGTAGCTAAACTTCTCTTTGAACATGTAACAAGACAGAAGATAGTATATATATTATGCATGAAAAATATTTGAATGCATATGAACTTGTTTGATAATAAGTTTCAAATCCTGTTAAAATTCTCATTTCTGGTTTAGCATTACAACACTTAAGATCTAGAATAATTGCAGTAACATTTTTTTAAAAAAGATGAAAGTACTGTAATGACAAACACTTTATAATATAAACTGTTTTAAATATTTCAGTGAAGATTTTTAAAGACAGATTTGCAGTGAATAAGCAAACCACTCTGACACATAGTACTTTCAACCAGTAATGATACTCCTAGCTTGAAATAGTTTTAACAAGTGCCTAGCACCTTGGTTTAGGAGAAGCATTTTAAAGTACTTGCTCCAACCAAATAGTTGAAGAAACCATTAAAAGAGAGAGGAAGAGAAGTAAATGAAGCATCTAAAAATTAAAACTTCATAAATACCTCTTTAGATGCTGTTCCAATTCCAAGAATAACACTTTCATGGTTATTTGGTCAGAGCCTTGTTTCTGGAGAAGTCTCACTTTCATTGATGTATCTATTTAGTACCTGCTGGTTAGTTTCCCCCAGATGGAGGGTCAGAAGAAATACCTCTCAGTCCTTGGCAGCCGTAAGATTAGCATTAGCATTCCATTATTAACCACGGGTCCTGAACTCTGCAGCACTTTCAAGAATCACAAAGCCTTGTCCGTTAAAGATTATCCACTTGCTCCTATTCAAAGTTTGCAGAGTTTAATAGTGGTTGGTCATGATAAACAAAAACAAGAAGGGTGAACAGTGACGGTACTACAGATTCTGTGATCACATGGTGTTGTTACATAAAGCATCAAGAGAGATTAAAATCTTCATGATTATGTTTTCAAATCTCAAACAAATGCATCTTCTTTTAGCAATGCCAAATTCACCAACCCTCAAGCTGATTCAGCCTGCTCCCACTATTTGTAAAGCACATGTTGATCACCACAGGTAGCTAATTCTGCTGAGAGAAAGGCAGCTGAGCTGTACTGTTTCACAAAACAAAGTTTCACTGCTTAATGGCAACTGTAATTAGACACAGAACCAGCAGTACAAGGTCTGCTAAAAAATATTTTACACAGGCAAATCCTACCCAACTGCTATTATAACAAGAACCCGTGACAAGAGTTACAGACATGCATCTGGTTACAGAGACCTCTGCAGACCACTTAAAAACTCCTCATGTAAGAAGCCAAAATTCAATCAAATATTGAATATTCTTCCTCACAGAAACACCAATCTCTAAGGAATTTTTGTTGCACTGTAGTATATCTACACCATGTAACTATGAGCCTACTTGCAGGGGTACTGCTACCTAACATTGCTTCAACGTAAACATATTCCTTCGTCTATCATGATGAACACTCTTCAGCGCGAGCAAAAGTTGACTGTGCACAGTACACTGTAGAGAAGTGAACAGGATCCACCTTCCGAGTCTACACAGAAGCCAGAGAGCCACAGATAACCCCTCACCATGGAAATAGCTGGCTATTTGAAGCATGTGTGCAGGAACCCCCACCACACAAGAAAGCATGGGCACTGATATTGCACTCTTCCATCAGACCAAGACCACAAAAATGCAGAGACAAAACCAGAAACCAAACCTCGCAAATGTTACTTGGGCTTATGATGACTGCTAAAGTAATGTCAGATGTGTTTCCTCAAGCAGATTTGCACTGTAAGATTATATAGGAAAAAACCAGAAGGGCCAAACAAGTTGGCTCAAAGCATGGCTATCTACTATTCAGCTGCATTTCTGTTGTACCTTGCCAAGGCACAGAAGAGGTGACTGAGAAGCAGGTATTACATGATAAAAAGTCGGGCTTGGGGGAGGGAGGAATAAACCCAACCCTGTTTATTAGAATCAGCAAGTTTAACATCACACAAAGGGAGAGTTTCAGTTAGGCAGAAAAGCAGCAAACAAAAATAACGCTTTTTTTCCTGGGGGTGAGTGGAACAGTGGGATTAGTTCCCCATTCCCAGAGCCAAGAGGCAATTCAGATACTTTAAACTGATGAGAGATACAACTGTGAAGCAGTGAAGAATATTTCTAAGTGGTCTTCTCAGAGACTGGTATGCCTGGCTTGTCATACAGAGCATCGTGTTCCTTTTAAAACACACCAGAGAGATGGAAGCAGACAAGTTACTTTACAATAAAGGTTTCTCTCATTACATCAAGTCCACCCCCCTCAGCACAACATGGAAATGGGTAAAAGTCATAGCTCATTTGAGCATTCTTCTCTCACTCCCACCAAAAAGCCATGGATGTGGGACCACTCAGATGGCAAAGCAGTTGTACTCCAGGGTCCGGATCCTTGGAGGAGAGGCAGACTGGCGTAACAGCCCTATGAGAGGATGCTTGCTCTGAAAGCAGAGCTACACTTGAAAGCTTCAAGTGGAGAATAACATGGTACAACCACATATGAAAGTGGGGGGATGACTGGTGTAAGAAAGTGGACTTTTAACAGGCTTTCAAAGAACAGTAAGATAGGAACAAAGAGATCAACAATTTTAGTAGTCAGTTATTAAGATGAGAAAATCTGAATCAGTATTACTGAATAACTTCAATACTTAAGATGAAATACTTAACTGCTGCAGGGAGTCTTGCTTATTTCAAAGAGCAAAAGCATCAAGCTGACTAGAGAAATGCTCAAAAATAAATTCCAGAAAGCTGGACCAAGACAGAAATTATACTTTGAGTGGCATCCTTACATATCTTTTCATAGTTGGAGACTTAATACAATAATAATCTCTATTGAATCCTACTGATTACATTACCTTATATATCACATATCCTACAACCTCCCTTGGTGCTTCTATAAACTTCACAGCTGACCCATAGCAGCCAGGTGCAGCTGAGTCTGTATCTCACAGAACTGCACCAACATAGCCAATGGCTTCGGATTTTAAGCTGCCTTTCCCTTAGTGCTCTTTAACAACCTTCTTGCCATCCCTGTCACCTGTATTCCCCTCTGTAAAGCACACATTTGACATCAGCTAGGAAGACAATCTTTCTCCAAAATTTTTGTGCAAATAGTACATGCATCAATCACAGGTGTTTTCCAGGATGCCTACAACAATGAATACACACTGAAGTATGTTGGAGTAGGAAAGGTATGAAAGCAGTGACATTAACCTTTCTCATGGACAGTCTTTACTTTCTCCTTTCCTATTCCCAGATGCCCCCTGAACAGAAGCTCCATCATGCTAGGGGCTGTGCCAAGACAGTTAAAACCAAGGTCCAGCAAGTTGTGCATTTCTGACCAATACACTGCTCACCTCCAAGGCTGCTCTGACTCAAATATGGGTTTCCTTTATAGCCAGAAGGATCGTTAAATGTTAAGATTACATGGGGG
>NW_020799091.1:30611659-30686730 GCF_003259725.1 Athene cunicularia | reverse complement strand
GGGGGGAATCAATTTTTTAACAGACACAAATCTCAGCACTAAATATAATTTATGAAAGATAAATAACCAACTGTACCATCAACTCATGCCCACACACAAATAAAAAGACACTGGAAAAAGTTCTCTTTCCAGCAACCTCCTCATGAGCTTACACTAAAATCCTTGCAATTTGTTCTGCTTATTAAAAGAAGTTGTGACAGAGTCAGCTTGAAAATTAAAGACAAATATATATATATATATACACACACACACGCATGTATGATGCAGGACTACTGAATATATTCAGCTGCTTCATTCTGCAGAGAAGCAAGTACACTGCCAGGCCCACAAAGAGAAGCCATAGGTAGCTCCATCTCTGGTAAACTAATCACCTTTCCTGCCCCAATTCTAGTGATGGCTTTACAGTAAGGCAACGCTCACAGGCTTCATTTGATGCTAATTCTCCAGTTATGCCAAGTAAAATGATTTCTATGCCACTGATCTAAAAGCACCTAATGCCAACTCATCGCCTTTTTATTTGTGGGTTTTGTGCCCCATAGAAGTCTTATCAATTCCATTTATCATCTTCATGAAAAGCAGCAAAGGATTTACTTTGTCAACTACCAGTTTGAAACCAAATTAAATGTTAAAACATAAACACTTCAGAGGCAGGTATTCCAGTAACTATATGATTTCTCAAACATTCCCATAAATTTGACAATTCTGGTTACAGTGCATTCAAGTAATTAAAAGTATTGCTCAGTTATGTGTAGGTCAACAACTTATCGGTAACAGAAACCACAAAGAAATTGTAAATCAGCTGGATTAACTAAGCGATGGAACATTTTTACTGCTTTGAAAAATAGCCGCTAGCTGCAACCGAAAAACGCCTGAAGTACAAGGATCTTTCTTCTCCTGTCACATTCAAGAATTCAGCACCAAGCTATGCTTTCCTTCCTTTGTCCTGAACCATTCTGGCTGTTATATAAAGTGACAGATTGCACACAGATGAATTATCACTGTGGGTACACTAGGATGTCAGATATGGGTAAGTTTTAGCATTTAATGAAACAAAAAACAACAAGATTTCATGCTCGATAGCATCAGGGTACCCAGTTCCACCCCAGCCCCCATAGCTCTTATGCCCAAAGGTGGGGAGGGAGAGTATTTCAAGATACTTAACTTGCAGTACTCCTTGGCAGTTTTGCTTAAAAAAACAAAACAACAACAAAAAACACAAACCACACAAAAAACCAACATCAGCCCGAGTTTAGATTTAACCTGGCAAGTAAATGAATTTGGCATTCAGCCAACAGAATTTACTGTTTCTGTCAGTCTGAATGAAGTACAACACTTGAGCACAAATTCCTGAGTAAGTCACACATCACTGAATTAGCTGCCATGCCTTCACGGAGTAAACATTTAGCAGGTTCATTTTCTGTGTACTATAGAGGACTTCAGAGACAGCTTGAATAATCCAGACTTTACCATAGGAAAAAGCAGAAAATAAAGCACAAGCCGACCTTTAGACTAAAGACATAAAAAGCCCTATAGTAGCAATGTCAATTTTGATGTGATGCAACAAATTAAGAATAAATTTAGAATTCTGATGTGCATACAAGTGCTTGACAATGCAGAAAATACACCAGACAAACATTCAGGCTCTTCTGGATGCTTAAAAGGTACAAACATGCAATTGATATTTAAGGGTTAAAAAAATTACTAAAATAGTGATCTGAGATTGATACAAGCCACCAGTACTCTGGATTTCAAAAGTTTCTTTTGTGATTACAGCACAGTCTCCAAGACTACTACTTTAGGGGTTCAAAAAGAGCAAACATATATTTATATAAGTTGCAGTGCTTATTGTTACAGATGTCCCAGATATAATTTGCATTGTAACACTGGTTTTAAAATGCTTTTTTTCCCCCCTCCCTCCCATCCTAAATCAATTTTTATGGAGCACTTTGACAGAAAGTGTTTTGCAAGGTTGCTAGTCAGTGACAGCAGCACAGAAAAACCAAATCTGACTTCAGAAAATATTCACTAGAACTCATCGGTGAAGCAATGCATGCTGGATTGTCAAAAGAAACAAAACTGTCAATGAGAAAAGGTAAAAAGCACAAAGCACTGTACAAAGACATATGCACCATAATGAAAACCAAAGTGTTGAAGTGAAAGGCAAGTGCACGGATGCCAAATTGGGAAGTATTTCACTCCCAAATGCTAGCAACAGAAACCACTGCTGCACCTTTGCTATCCTTATATTCCAAACAGATGTAATGAAGGTGCAGTTAGAAAAAATAGATTTCATTAAGCAACTCAGAAAAAAAAAACGGTGTCTTTAGCTATTAACATCCTAATTGAACATCTGAGGAATATTCTTACATCCTTCATAGTCATCACTAAGGGATACACAAGGCAAGGCTTTCAGTTACACAAAGTTAAGCATTACCATTTCACAAAATTAGCCTGTTATATACTTAACTTTTATCTTGGTACCAGTACACATACTGCCAATCGTCCCTGTGTGAAAGATCAAGAACATGTACAGGGACAATCTTACTGGGTCTGAAACATCGATCGAGCCCAGGAGCACCTATAGGTATGGCCAGAGGCAGAGGCCTGGGGAAGAACCCAAAAAGGCAGGCAGATAAAGGCAACTTTCCTAGAGTATCCTCCTACCTGTCAGCAACCAGCAGCTTGAGGAGTTCCTGCACAAGAAGAAATAACTTAATGTTTAATAACTCAAGAGAATTTTTTTTTTTCCAAGAACTGGTCCAGTTGTTTTCTTTTAAATAAATTACTCACATCATGTAGTTCTGAGACTTTGTCAAACTCTGGTTAATTCTGAAGTGTTTACCCAGAGAAAAGAGAGTGTTCAAACTACCAAATATGAAGCCTCAACCACCCCAGCAGCTAAAGAGATAGGAATTTGAATCTCTAGAGGCAATCTTATTTAAGAACACACATGAGGAACACCTAGAAGCCACCACAAGTATGAAGGAGATGCTACAGGGAGTCACGTCTTCTTCAAGAACCACGCTAAACCATCTATAAGTGCTGTACATTCCACTAACTGGAAGTCACTGAACTGCTCGCATTTAATCATACGGAAGAACAAATGTCCTCAAAGTGTATTCAAGGTGTAGAACTATATTAGTATCGGGACAAAGAAACATGTTAAAAAAAATTGAGTAAAATATCTTGGGGGGAAGAAATAATTATGAGCATTGGTACTGACTATGTATTGCCAATTAGAATATTTATTGGTTACTGCTTTTTGCATTGTGGAAATCGGCAAAATCAGATTAAGCCTACAGGAGACAAGCCTATTATATCTACTTCTATAGGTAAGGCATCTCTTTACCCTGAGCTATGCTGTTATCCTAGCCTAAAGCAAGTGCTCCTCTCCTTTGCTGCAGCACCTGTGAAATCCAAACCAGCAGAATCTCTGATTAACTAGAAGCCTGATTAACATGGACTGACACAGCACAATAACAGCAGCTCAGCATTTTTTGCTGCAAGGGACTGTCAATTTATTTTGCATGTTACATCAGCTGAATACAAAATTAATAAAGAATGATTTATAGACATTCAGCTAGACTGGAAGGGAAGAAACACCCAACACACATGCACATGCATTTGGTTGTGGTGTTGGGTTTTTTTTAACCTATGCATGCATGAGAAAACCAGAGAACTATGTTGCTAGTCCACGAAATGGAGCCTCACAGTTAAGGGTAAATTGATTTCAACAGGCAAATGCAACACAAAGCAGGGCTCTCAAGCTTTCCTATTAAGAAGGCTTCCCTACTGAAAAAACCTTCATAGGACAATTACAAACTAAATCTGCATCCTTCCCAAACCTCCAAACTGAGACACATCACTAGGTGTGGGCTAACAGGAACCAGATACAGCTATTCTCAGATACCAGAAACTCCTCAGTAATACAGGAACTTTATGAGACTAAATTACAGCTGACATTCCTTGGGCATTTGGTGACATCCACATTAAAGGACTAAGTTAAATTACAATAATGTACTTTAACCACTATCAAAATAGGAAGAGTTTTTAACTCTGCTGCTCTCTTCCCCCAAACTTTTAATTTCTTTCATATTCCAGAGAGCAGCTTGCACTCAAGCAGCAGTTCAGGCCCAAAGAACCTCTGGGCTCTGTGAAGCTAGCATCTTATTTTTAAGAAGTCAACCGGTTTCAAAAAGGAGGCAGGTAATAGAATGATGCAGTATCACTTCTGAGACTACATAAGCACAAATTCATATCGGAGTAACCAATCCCTTTTGGTATCACAAGCACAGCAGTTGTAACATAACCTTCAATGTTCAAAATCAAGCTCAGAAGACCAGAGAGACTGGGTGTCTCTGCCACATCCAGCATTTTCCTATGGAGGAAGCAACACTTTGCCATCCTAATTCTCTTGTTCAATTAGGCCAGATGGTCTGCAAGGCGAGATCTGGCTAAAAAGTGATTTTCTTGTTGTTTAAACCAGAATAAAGCCCTCCAAGAACCCACTGCTACCAATGGAAAGGCCACTCCACTAGGCCCCAGCATTAGATTCCTGGATCACCAGGACTGGAAGTGTTGCAGCAGGACCTCTCACCAGCAGCACTCACATGCACTGCACATGCTGAAGGAAGAAGGGTGTAACTTGTTGCTGAAACTGAAACTTCAGGGTTTGACAAGTATTCTGTGCATAATCTGTTCTCTGGTGCTGTGAAACCTACTCAAATATGCTGATTTCTATGGACATGCAGAAGTGCTTGAGAAAGTTTGACAAGAAAACAGCAGCAACAAAAATAACACTGCAGGTAGCAAATGAAAAACCTTGCCCTTCTGAGCCACTGATACAAGTTTTTTTTCCCTGTAATGAAATCCCACCAGTAACCCACCATGAATGATTAAGCCACATTAGTTCAAGTGGTAGGTGCCTTTAGCAGGCACTGGAAGACATCGCTAATCCTATACTTGATTATTTTTGCTGTGAATATTTAACTTTTACACAGCTCTTATGCTGTATCTATTTTGGTATTCTAAATTGATTGTGTTCTGCAATGTTTATTTCAGAAAAGACTGAAAGTTAAAACTTTCCATTTTCTTATCTATGTAACAGCAGCAAGCAATTCTGAAATTAGTTGCTTCTGACAAAGAGTTTTCTTCAGAGACCTTCTGACTATAGTTTTCTTTCTTCCCTCATCAGTAAGGAGCACAGAATGTAACAGCATTGCAGATGTGCTGAAATGCCCCTCTTAAAACAAATTGACACTTCAGTTCCATAACCAGTAATTATCATTATTTTCTTGAAATTAATTTCTTTAATCAGGTAAGTAAAAGCTATGGAGGTTATTTGGGAGCCCAAAATAGAGAACTGGAAGAGTGTTACTGCATCTCAGAGGAGGAGAGATTATTTTTACATACACTATTATTAATGAGACTGAGACAGGTATTTATCGTTAAATTAAATAGCAGAATCATAGGAAAACCATCTACAGATTTGGAAACTAGAAAAAACAAGTCAGTGAACTAAAGGAAGATATTACAAGGAGAAGAATAGAAATAAAAAGGCAAGTGAAGGCAGGGAGAGAACAGGGAGAAAAAGTAGTCAGAGAAAATAGCAAAGAGAGCAAGGTGTTTGAAGACAGAAGGGTCAGGGACCACATGAAGGTGTGAAGATGATAAATGGGCTAAAAATATCCAAAAGAAAGGTAACAGTAGATGTTATTTTTTGGGGTACATTTAATACAGCATCTGAAAAACAAAAAGAGCATTTCTGGAAATGCCAGACTTCTGGAAAAAGTAATACAAGAAGGGAAGGATTAAGAAACTAAATCTACAGCAAGTAGCCACCTAAGCCCTGCAATTTTCCTTGGCAGACTAGCACTTCAATTCATAACCCAATGGCATGACATCACGACATCACTGTCTTACAATGATGGCTTTTGGAAAAGAGAAAAAAAAAAATAAAATCAGAAGTTTCAGACTCTCAATCTCTTCTCCATGTATGTGAGCAAAAACATCCAGCCTGTGATGACTCTTTCCCCAAGTTCATGCTCCAAATACAATGTACTGAAGAAATACTTTAACCTAAGGTACCAGAAGTAGAACAGTTATCTTTGCCAAGATCTTTACATGGCTCTGCTTATCCCACTGGAAAGGGCTAAGGTGGCAAGGCTAGAGGTATCTCATTCCAAAACAACTGGTACAGCTCCAAACTGTGCTGCCCTGCATTTTGTAGCCATGCACTGAAGTCTCTCCACTGTGCAAATTCTCCTGCCAGGAGCACTGCAGCTCAGTACAGCCCTTGGTTTAATCACTATGGCCACTGTCTTTCAGTAGAGTGGGTTAAACAGTGCAGCAATTAAAAGCAAAAAAGCCAGCCTACACCCACCTTTCCACAATTACAACTGATTTGGTCAATGCATGCATGAGGTTGGTTATTTATTTATTGATTGATTGATTGACTGATTGAGCAGCACTCTGTGAGCTCCAAACAATAAGAGAGTGAGCAGGCATTTGAGTGGAGGAGGGAGGACAGATGGACAACACAAAGCTAGTTTCTTGACCTATCCGCATTTCAGCTGTAGTTAATGGCTAGCAATTCAGATTATTCCCTAAAAAAAAAAAAAAAAAAAGCACTAAAAGCAGTAAGGATGACAGGTTCTAAGTGTATTCCAAAAAGCCTCTGTACTTTTGGCTTCTGAATATCAATTTACCAAGTTATAAGAACTGAGAGTTCTTGTTTCTGAGGTGCCTGGAAAAAAAAAATAAAATCAAAGTTTATTACCTTCTCCTTCAGTGAACAGCTCAATATCCCATTAAACATTTGCAGTGATTCCTACTGGTACATACATACTGATCTAAGTCCAAAGATGTAAGTAATCTCCTCAGGCATTCATGGCAACAGGCTTTCCATTGACAAAGGCTGAACTTGCAATGTTTTAATAAAAGGCAAGAACACAGCTAACAAGACAAGTTAAATAACATTCTTTTCCTCTCGCTCCATTACACATATTCCACTATTGTATTTCACAACAGGCTCCAATTAATTGCCATGAAAGGTCCTCCTACTTCATCCTGCCCACATGTTCTTGCCTTCTCCTTTACATTGGATCTGATCAAACCCCAAAAATTATTACTTGCTACACCACGTAAAAATTATAAAAGTGAAGGCAAATGAGTGACTGGCAGAGGGGGAAGAATATGTTAATATTTTTCACTCCATGCTCATTTCCCCTTCCCTACACACATGCACACTCCACTATCAGCATAAGGTGTTCCAGGAAACACCAAAGTCCTACCACCAAAAAGCCAAGGTGAAATTTTGTTATTATCTATCTGGATGTGGTGGTGGTGTTGAAGGGGGGGGGGAAGGAATAAGAAAAGAAGATAAGGAAGAAAATATTCAGGTCATTTTCCTGGCTAATCATCTTTTATAATGGTACCCATCAAGGCAGTAGGATTTCCCTTTCCCAGTCTACAGCCAAGTGTGTGGCACGTCTGATTAAAGATTCATTGCAAACTGCCAAGCAGAGGGCATACTCAGTAAACACAGATACAGACTGATATTTACCTGTGTCAGAGGTTTATCAGAACAGTTGAAGAACCACATTCCAAAGAAGATAAGCAGGCAGACAGAAAGGACAGCAGAAAAAAGAAAGAAACTAAATTATAATCAAAGCTATCATATTAAGAGAGACACACCAACAAGTACAATTAACATTAAATGTGTTACTTCAAGGCTACTTGAGAAGCAACTGAATCTTGTGCCTAGGAACAAAGGAGGTATTGACACAGCTGTGGCACTATCCAAGTATTTTATTCAAAAAAATATGGTTAAATCATGGATTTGTCAACCATGACACTGTCTGGTCCATTTGAAGGAAACCTTCAAGATAAGCACAAGATAAAAAAAAGTGTTTTTTCAACACAAGAAAGAAGTTTGCTTGCTATCTTAAAGTAATTCACAAATTGTCTTATCAAGAGGTGTTTCCCAAAGCTCACTTTAGCATAGGCAAGGTTAGATGTCTAGAGGGTAGTACCCATCGTAAGGCCCACTGTGCCTACCTTTCACTTCTCTAATCACAGAAGCAGCACAACACAATGAATCTCCTGCACTAAGGTTAGTCTTTTTAAATATTTCGTCCTCTTATACAGCAGTTTTTCCAGTGGCCAGCATAAGCCAAACTAAAAGGTCATAAAACAAACTCATAAAACAAACCACACATACACAAAAAAATAATCAATTCAGTACACTAAGAGAATTCTGGTAACTAAAAACCACTAGGCACAGCACCTAATGACACTGACTTCACAAGGTTACTCGAGCTGAGGTCTTTACTATGGCAGAGCTTAGTAGCACCTTTTCTGTTCTTGTGCTTCGTTCTCCTGGCTTCTGAGCCCATCCACTTCTTTCCCACCTCACCCATATTCTTTTCTCTGTCCTTTCTGGTACTTTCCCTTTGGTTTAGTAAACTTGCACATAGTAAACCTTTCAGATGTTCTCCTCCTCCCCAGCCAGAAGACACAATTGGCAATCAAGTTCCAAGCATAAGTTGAGAGCATAAGAAGATGGGTAGAAGGCGGCAATGGATATCAAGCATGCATAATTCATCTGAGCTACAGCTGTGTCTGTAGAGAATGGAGAAAAGTTGTTTTTTTTCTAGCACACCACACTGTAAGGAAAGCAGAGATCCACAGCACACATCAAAAAGATCAATCTGGCACCTTTAAGAAAGCCAAAGGTAACAGGGGAAAAAAGTAACCAAGAAAAAAATATTATACATTATCTGTACAGACTAACACTAAAACCATTTTAGATTCAGATATTTTCACATTCAGCTCAAAAGTTCCAAAAAGTGCTCAAAATCTAGCATCTCCCATCACTCTCAAGAATAGTTGGATTATGATTTTTAAAGACCTGAACCTTTGTTCAATTACACAGCAAAAGGTATCTGAAGAAATTGGAACATTACAGTCTTACTTCGGTTTTAACATTTGCTCAACTATTCTCCTGTCAACCTGAATTAAGAGAAAATTAGTTTTCACTCTCAAATTGCTGAAATACATAACAGAAAATGCATTAAATTTTTTTTACTAGAATTAAAAGGTATTCCACATAGCACATTTTGGTTTTTAGAGCAAGTGGTTACTCATGCTGACTTGAGACTCCATTCACCTGTTCGATGGCTGCCTTTTCCTTCTTCAAGGCCCCTATTTGTATAATAGCTCAGCTGCCTATAAAACTCATGCATTTCCATACAACAACCATAAAAGACAAATTATCTATTTTTGATATAAACACTCCTCTAAATGCATAAACCCAACTTTTTCCTGTTCTTCTTATTCTTTACTTCTGCACCAGCTTAATTTTATAGCAAGATGAAGCTGCAACCAATATCAACACTAGAAATAGGCAGCCTTTTTTTTTTTTTTTAAAAAAAAAAAGCCAAACTATCCTTTGACCATGTACATAATGTTTGAAGAAAACCAAAGAGGTCAAGCATATTTTTAAACATCCCATACAGCACACTGCACACAAAAATAGAAATCAGAACTGTACAATGCTTGTGTAACCAGAAAGTCCTCAGCCTCACTGCAGGAAAGCTCAACATTATCCACACCAACCCTGCCCCCAGAGGGCTCTTTATACTTGGAATTAACTTTTACAGTCACATTAAGGCAGAAAAGCCTCCCTATTTACAACTGGGAATGTGAACGAGAAAGATATAAAGTGTAAGTTCAGGTATAGACAACTCACTGTTTTTCTTCCAGGCATCATGGGATTCTATAATTAATGATTCTATGATCATACAATTTGGGAGTTATTCAATCACATCAATAATGAAGGATGCCTTGAGATACCCATACCTGAGCAAACTCTGTTCCAATATACTACATCACTGACAACACAGCCTCAGCTGAACATAACCCAACCCTGGCAGTTTTGAAGCTTTTTCTGCCTTTCTTTCCTTTGATGCTTCCCTCCTGTTGGGGTCTGTGGGCTTGGAGAGGCAGCCATTCCTCTAGTCAGACACACAGGTGGCTTGCAGAAGTCAAGCAAGCCCCTAATGATGACTCTCCCCAGAAGTCTAGCTCTAAACATCTTTCTTCTGAGTTAAAAGCTGAATAAAAATGACATTTGAATTTAAATAAGCAACCCCAAAACAGGACTCTGCAGAATCAATCTTTAAAAAGGTGAAACAATCACCATCATATGCACCCCCCCCGTGGAGACCCCCTCTGCCGGCACCTGCGGGCCGCTCGCACCACCACGCAAAACTTGGTAGAAAAAAAAAAATAATGACCGTGAGATACCCAAAGTGGGATGCAGCAGTTCAAAACACTTCTCTGCAGGAAGGAAGGAGAGCTTATCTCCCTGAAAACCGAGACACAACAGGCCAATCTTGCCTGCACTTACACTGATTATGGCTAAGGGTACAGACACAGAAGATCTCAGTTTCACACAGAGGCTGGGTATATAAAGAACGGCATCCGACCCAGCAACACTCTGCAGACAAAACCCGAATTTGAGCAAAAAATGGGTTTCTCAGATGACGGTGGAGCACAGCCCAGAGATGGGAAACTGGGACCTGCCCGGCACATCTGTCCTCAAGCGCTGTGCATCCCCCGCAGGCCTGGGCCGCACACCTCCCATCTGCTTTTATATCCTCCACTAGTCATTTCCTTTTACTGCAGAGTCAATGCATGAAGGATGTGCTGAGGGGAAGCTCACAGGGCCAGAGTCCTAGAAGAAACCTGAGAAAATAAATCTTTACCCTGGGCATCTTCCCATCAGCATCTCCTCTCATCAGCTGCCCCAAGAAAGGGGGTGCCCTCCAGGATGAAGTACCAAACCCACCAGCCAACTGGCCCCTTCCCCAGGGCACCCAGAGTCATTCACTAAGACTTCAAGTCTAAAAAGAGCTCAGGGCCAAAACCTGTGTTGGTTTTCCCTCTGAGTAAATATTTAAGGCTATGTGCACGTAGGAGAAGCCAGATAAGTCTCTCCCCTGTTCCACGTACAGGAAGCCAGCACAGCTTTGATTGCTGGAGCCTGGTTGTGAATGGGGGCAGAAAGAGACAGCAATCTGAATCGTGCTCTGAGCACACCATGTTTTTCTTGGAGAGTTAACCTCCGAAACACCACAGCAGATAGGCTGCAGTACACTGCACTTGCCATCTCAAGTCAGGCTAAAACAACACCCTCCCTTCCCTCATTCATCAGCAACAAAGCCACAGACCAGGGTAGCAAGTTACTGGTGTCACACCAGAACATCCACAGTTGATGAAAAAGGAAAAAAGAGCCTTCCAACTTACGTAGGCTTCATGTATAAGAGGCTTTTTCTTTCTTTCAAAACACTGAATTGACAATATACTTTAAAATCCGCCCCCTTTCCCACTGTAAAGCCAATGTCGCTTCTCAGATTAAAGTAAACCTCACATTAATTGGATTACTAGATTCCCTCCCGTTTCTTCCTGAAAACTCCCCTAAATTTACTGCTTTCCATTGCTAGGAGGTCATTAGCTTACCACAACAAACACATGCCCACAGCATTGCAGCTTTATTGAGAAATTACCCTTATCCTTTGTGCCAGCCTCACAGCACATGACAGGAAAAAAAATAATAATCCAAAGAGTTGTTTTGGACGAAGATGCCAAAGGGTCATTGCACTCCCCCCCCCCACCCAGTCCAACTTTGCTCACTGGCAGTTACCTTTGAGCAAACACTAAAGCAGCTAAATGCTGTGCACTCAAATCCTACCATTATTCCCAGGAGTACTACAAGGAAAAAAAAAGTCCTTGCTGAACCTAGTTTAAGTTTAGTGCATGTGTACACAGGAACACAAGTTGGGTTGGTATGTCAGAACATAAGGATTTTACAGTCTTAATTTCCAAGACTGTTTACTGCTGAAATGTACTTCTAAAATCAGATCTAACGATTTTTTGGAAAATGTCTCTTTATGAAAAATGGACAGATTAAAAATATTAAGTACTCCACCAGGCAATAATTTTCAGTGTTAGTGAATATATATAATTCAGTGTTTTTCCTTTTTATGAACACCCAAACACTTGAAGGTATTGGCTTTTGTTTGGGCTTTTTTTTCCCCCCTTCCTTGTTTTTCCTGTTTGTTTATTTTAACAGAGCATCAGCCAACATGGCAAAGACTCGTTCTTCAACTGCCAAAAGCATCACTAGTATAAAAGTGATGTCAGCACTGTTTTGTTAGTAACACTGGCCATCCCTCTGAAGAGGCAGAACATACACATTGCCAGGTCAAGCATTAATGGGAACTATTGTTAGTTTACTTAGCCCAGCAGCGTGAAAACTCGTAAGACAAGACAACATAAAAAAAGAACTGGGATCACCTCAATCACTCCAACTTACTTCTGAAGATCCATATGCTCAGAAATCTGAGCAAATGAAGACATGGCACAGGTAATGACAAAAAAAAGGGATTAAGCCTTGACTTTTTTTTCACTCTTCCACCTCACATTCCCCTTGCTGACTTACCTACACATGCACTGGAACACAGTGTTTTACAGAAAAAGATGTGCCTGCAAGACTGTGAACTCAATGAAAAACAGGCATTTTATGCAGTCTACCCTTCCAAATTTAGTAATGAATCAACTGTCATAACAGGATTTGACACAAGAATCTGAATCTTTTGTTACTGTGCCAAGCTAGAATTTTGTCTACTACTGGAGTTTCAATACTGCACGTAGACTCCATGAGTTATCTGATCAAAACTGTATTTATACTTTTAATTATCAAAGCAAAGTTTTATTCAATTATTTCTGTGAATTGCCTTAGTCTTCCTGGTTTCTTTCTTAAGCAGCCAAGTTTTCTGCTGTCTGCTTCACATGAAATTATAAGAAAACTGAAAATGGATCTTGACCAGGATGCACAGGAAGAATAATACTGAAGGGCAAGTACTCTTAATTGACCAAATGTCTTTTGCTATAGGTTCTACAAGTTAGATAATTGATGTTTATACCTTCAATGTATGGGAACAATTAATAACATGACAGGTCCAATAAAAAGAAAAAAGCAATCAAGAGAAGTAGCTAAAATGGAAACCTTCAAAACCACTTAGGTAAGTATAATACAGGTGCTACCAAACACCAAATAAAAGAAAAAATTAGATTGAAAGGGTTCTTTGGCTTTCTTCTAGACCAACCTCCTGCTCAAATGAGGGCTAGCTTCAGAAGTACATCAGGTTGCCTTCTGAAGCAACTGAACAGGAACAGACTGAGCTCAAAGTTCATGAGCACTACTACCTTGACAGACCACCACAAGCTGGAAGGTGCCATCTGAAAGACTGCGCCTTAGGAATGCTGAGGTGCAGTAAACAAAAATGGTGCAGACTTCATACAGACCTTGCAATTCAGATCAGCAAATGACACGCGTTTGTGATTCCCCCCCCAACTAAACCAGCATGATTTATTTTCTGAAACAGCAGAAAGGAAAAGAACAGAGCATCAGAAGAACTAGCAATCAATTCACAAAATATTACAGCTCTAGGATATGAGAACCAGGAAAAACTGTATGGCTCATCAAAAATACAGTTACTGAAAGTACAGCAGGAATTTCCTCAGAACATACCTTATATTAAGCTGTATTTTTAAAATTACTTCAGCTATTTGGTTTCTGCACTCCTGGTTGGAGGCCAGCCCTCAAATAGTAGTAGCCTTTAGTATGTCATAAACACACATTTTCTTGCAAAAGTTTAAGCTAAGAGATCACGCTAGCCTGAAAAATAAAAAGTATAAATAACTCTTCTCCCTCCTGGATGTTTTTAAGCATGAAAGTCACATTTCTTCAGTCTTCCACTGGTAAGGGTAAACAAGGCAGCAGCGAAGGACAGCAAAAAATTCAGTACATGAAACTTTTTCAGAAATGCCCAAATTTGAACTGCAGTGGGGGGAATATGAAAGTGAAAAGTGACAGTGAAAAGACGACCAAATACACCAGGCACATAGAAGGCAACTGGTTTTATAGTACTGTCCCAGATGAAACCCTGCTCACTTGCCTTGCAAATGCAAACATCACTAGGTTCTAGCTCCAAAGCACCCAGAAACCTCAAGAACTCAAGACAGTGTAACTGTACTACCAGAACATGCTAATAAGATCCAATAAAGTATTTAAAAACAACGGTCACAAACAATTATGTTGTAATTAGGTATGATGTCATGATCTGGGGTGCAGACAGCATTGAAAGAAGGCTATATCCAAACTGACAAGAGATCCTATCTAAAAAACAGTCCAAGAGACTGATCCAAGGTGTTAATGCTCTAAAGACTGCAGACTTAAGACTAATTAGAATCTCATTTTAAAAATGCCAAGTCTGTTTAACAGGAAGCTATAGGTAATATTAAAAAAAGGCAAGCAAAAAAATTAGAATACTTTGGTCTTAACTAAGTTAAAAACCTGCCTATGAATATAAATCTCAGATAGCTCTGCACTTTGGTGCTGTTCTGTAACACTCAAATGACCAGTTATAAAGTTCAACACCTCCATGTCTTGGGACTATTTCCTTCATAATGTATCACTCTGAACCACTGTTTCAGTCCAAGCATTTAGACGAATGCTGCCTGAATTAAACTACCATTAACAGTTTGTTAAAGTGCAAAGCTATCTATTTGATTAATAACTCAGTGGGTACTGCTCCCTACAGTCACTTCTGGAACGCAAAGGCAAAATAAGAAAAGGAGAACAGAAACACTGACATTAAGAGATGCAGAAATGAATGTTGCTGATGTCTATAGTTCAGAGAAGAAACACAGAAGAAAGCAGGGTATGTGAAAGACTACATAAATGCACCGGAGACATAACCTTGTATCATCCCATCTAGCATTATTCTTAATATGTCTGTGTTACACAACTACAATTTTAAGTATTTTTGAAGTCTATTAAGAGCCAGTTACTTTCTAAACCCCAAACACTCTTGCTTGCACTGTCAACCACTAACCACATGCTTAACCTAATGTCTTTCTGTAGCTTCTACAAGTTAAAGATTGTTATTTCTACTGTTTCAGTAATTTGATGGTCACAAACTTATGACAGAATTTTCCTTTTCTTTATACTAAAAGTTGTGCTGCAGACTGAGCTCTAACAGCAAGGTTAGAGACATGCTAGAAATGTTTGCAATACATGCTTGCTGAGGTTAAGAATAGCCCAAAGATAAGCAGTTGCCTAAACTTGGCAGTTATGAACTGGGACTCTACACAGGCACAAAACATTCTTCTGATGCTCAGACTCATTTGTTCTCAAATGCTGACTGTCCCGGCTCCAAAGCCATACAAAAGTTTAATGAGGTGACAATCCCCTGCTGTCAGTTTTGAGTGATTCAGGTCACAGCAAAAAAAAAAACCCCATGGGTAATTTGACACGACAGGAACTCGCTGAAGAGAATTAGATAATAGGTGCTGGGAGTTGAGTTTTTCTCATCATCAAGATAAAAATCCTATTTTTTTCCCCCAACATTAAATAGAGAAGCCTCACATTCAGTATCAGAAAATGCGTGTATATTTGATCCTTAAATCTTGGGGAGGGTTTCAAGAAAACCTGATGAACCCATTCTTTTCAGGAGAGTCACCATTTACAATCATTTCTTTCCCAAAGCTCTCAGAAGTTTGAAACATCTTAAGACCATCTTACCTTTATATGCACCCATATTAAAACTAAACTTGGAGGGGTAGGTTAGCAAGCAACAGAGAGACATAGCAACGCATATAAAATCATCTATGGAAATAAGTCTGCCTTTCATCAGCAAGAGCACCATACTGAATCTATCTTCATTAACAGCACAGAATGTCCCATAACACTCATGGGAAATATCGATTTTGCAAATTTAGCATTATTTGATCTCACATACCATCTACACCGTTTCTCCTGAAGCCACTGTAATCCTATAGTTACTGGGAAAATAAAGTCATGACACCAATAGAATTCCCTCAGCCCATAAAACACATTATTTTTGTCTACAGTGAAACATGTATTTTGTTAATTTTACACTCCACTTTCAAAAATAAAATATACTTAAGGCCTTGTTTGTACCAATAGAGCCTATCAGAATCATTATTTCTATTTAAAATTTGATGTAACAACACCCCTGAACACAGGCACACTGGAGTAATTGAACCTGACTGTTCTGCATTAATTTTATGAGCAGTTAACATAACATATTAAGTGTATACTAAGTTCCAATGCTTCCATATTAGAAAGCTGCACTGAATCCCTTTTCAACTGACTGTACTTAAACAGGACTTTTCTCTAGAATTGGTGATCAATTTCTGAAAACAGATCATGCACAACAGGACAGATTCTTCATCTAAATTAGACATTAGATTTTTTTCATTTTCTTCACTTTTTTAATAGATTTTTTTACTAGGAAGTTCCCAGGTTTCCATTAATTTTAAAAGTTAAAAACAAAACCAATTGCATTTTGATCTCTGAAAATAGGAGATGGTTCCGTTTTCAATAAAATAGAACTGCTTCACATACAACACCATTACACTGTCATTACATTTCACAACCATTAAGAAAACCAAACTTCCAGATTAACAAAAAGCAGATACAACAATCTAGGTATTTCCTCATCATATGGACAAAAATTAAATGACCACAGTTCAGACTCAATCTTTACCTCGGTAACTGTCTCCCTGTCTGCACACAGAAGATTTTTTTCATTCTTCTCTATAAAATAGCTGCATCTCAGAATTAGCTTTCAATGGGAAGTTACTCTAGCTATAAGTACTTACTGGAAATAAAAGTGCTGAATAAATTGTTAAGCTAAACAGAAGACTTGTTTTCTTCCTCAGGCTGACTCTCAAACACACTAGCCATAATCAACAGTACAAATTTCAAATACTAGCTAATAACATACCAACAGAAAACATGAGAATTACAGAAAAGTTAGCAGTCAGAAAGGCAGAGCTATTCAATATAGACCAAAACATAGGAAAGCATCATCAACAAAAAGAGTCAAAATTATATATACAGCATAAAGAATCTCAAAAATTTATTCCTTTGCTACCCTAAAGAATAAAGAAAAGAGTTGAGAATCTCATTCAGCTTCTCTCCCCCATCCCATGGGATACAAGTTTCATTTTTTGTCTAATTACCACTTTTGTCTTCTGTGAATTACAGCCATTTCCAACTGAAACCAATGCATTTATTAACTTAGGCAAGAAGGCTTTGGGCCTCAAGTCATTAAGTGTTTCAGAAATATAGGTTAGTATATAATTAGCATTCCTGATGATTTAAACATGGTTTGATGATTACTAAATTCATCATCTTTAAATAAACACCTCTGACTCAGCATCAGCAGAATAAAGACATTTTCATCAACTAATTTAGTTCAAGACTTTTTGGCAAGGAGGAATAGGAAAGAACCAATAGCTTTTATACGATCAGCGAAGGCAAGAATAGGCATGCAAGTATGTTAACAAGTAAAAGGGAAAATATCCTGAAACTGAATCCAGAATCACTGCAGACAATTGTTCCCATACTCCAATGTTTTGCATTTTACAGTGAGTAATCAGTAAGCAGACACTACATAGACAAAAAAAGTCCTTATCTTAGTATTCAGCTAAGGGACCTACCCTTTCTTATTATGATTAAATACTAACATGCTTTAGAAGTCAAGTTTTATCTTGTAGAAGCTAACAATATAAAATGGAAAACATTTATTTCAGTACTTAGTGGTCAAAGAGGATGAAGCTAATGACTTCTGAATCAAAGACTTAATCCTATAATGGAGATGCAGTGTTCAATTGCCAACACTGAGCAGGAGTCATCTTGGAAAGTCACCTGTTAAGCAAGCCAGGGAACAATAGAAAAAAAAAAAATTAGAAGTGACATGTATTCATAGTGGAAGAACATACAAAGACTGAAAGGACACATGCCCACTAAGACCCTCAACAAACAAACACAAACCAAAATCAGGTACCAGAATTACTTTATCAGGACATTATTATCCAGAATTCAGACATTCCCACAGCTCTCACCCATATTCAAAGGCCAGATCCAGAACTTTGTAGTTCAGATGACCTGTAAAATCTTGTTTCCAACGCACTGGTGTCAACACAAGGCTGACCATCAATCTTCCTAAACACTCACAAACATATTTTTTTCAAAAATTCCTATCTTTTACACTAGTTTATTGATAATACATACATACCTCAGTAATTGCACTAGAACACAAATCACTTTGCATATCAAGTCTTAAAAGTCTGTTTTGTCTACAGACTCCTTGGAAACTTGGTTTGCATAACGCATTCTTTCCAAAAGACTCCTCTGCTGAAATCAATACTTTTTTTTCTTTTGTTAAAGATGAGGCAGTTCTTTTCTAGTTTCAAAAAAATCAATCTTTTTTTTTTTTTTATCTTAAATTCGGCAGGAGGACCCTTTCTTCAACCTTCATGGAAGGAGGCATTCTACCCCACAGATTTTAACTGAAATAAAATCTTTCCAGATTCAGTAAACTCCTTAGCTTTTATATATTGCATTGACTTATTTATTGCACATTATGGTATCAGATAACTTTAACTCTCTTTTCTAGTGTGTTACATCGGTCTTCAGCTACTAGGCTGCATACCATTCCTCAAATAGCACAAGACATTCAGATTTTTTAGCAGTACATACGCATAAAGCAAACCATTCCTCATTTTTCCTCTACATCAGATGCTTTAAAATAGATGAGGCCTTAGAATGATGCTGAGTGTCTAATGTGAGCTTCTCCTGAGGTATGACCATATTTTAAAAACAATTTTAAAAAGGGTGACAAGTATATCGGTACTGTGTACAAGAATATGGCTTAATATGGCTTAATAGCAACCTATTTACACAGTGTCTGTGACATCCTGAAACGGCCTTGCAGTAAAATATCCGAAGCTCTGTAGAGCACAACAGCATCAAACATTTATTTCACATGCTTACTTGCAAGTAGCTTTCCACTCTTCCTGGGTTGTTTTGGTATGGTGGTTATTTCCTCCAGCCAGATAGGTGGCTGAGAAAATTCACCAAAGCAAAATAATTTTTAAATGCTGTCAATTTACAGACAATGTTATAAGTATCTAGAAAGTTTTATGAATGATGGCTTTTGTTCCAATGATGTTTATTCATTATGGAGAAACTTATTACAGGTTTAATATGATTTGCAATGTCCACTAAATCAAAACAGAGGACTATTCAAGGAACTATAGACATTTACATGCTACTTGTCTAGAATTTTTTTATGGAATGCATGCTGGGAGAAGACTTCAAGGTCTGATTTAGGACCCTGAATTTTGTCTAAGGAGTCTAAAAATGAAGTACAAATGAGAATATGCTACCAAAAAGATTTCATTAACAGTCTGAAAATCCACTCAGAGGTCTAACAGAGGAACAATGCTGTCAAACACAGTATGCCCACTTAGAATTGTATTTTAAACCAAATCTTATCTTCCAAATTATGTATGTTCAAAGTTATAAATGGTGTAATCTCAAACTTCTGATTTTCTGTAAGACACAGCATCTGTAAATCTTTATATTGATTTTCCCTTATTCTGTTATATTACTAAGTTTCTTATGCTCTTCATCAGTACAGTACATTTGAAAACCAGAGTCAATATCTCCTGGTAAATGACATCAAATGTTCAGTTTGAGTTTTAGGAAGGAGAGATTTTTCAAAGAGCACCTTTTCAGACCCACATCCCCACATTCGTACCTGCCAATTCCATCAGCCCAACAGAAGCAATGCAGCCTCAAGTCCCTGCCCCAAGGTTCAGCCCAGTAGCAAGGCTGAGTACACATTCCCCATAGGTGCACACACAAAATGTGCATAGCACATACATTCACGGCTGGACACACAGAGCAGTGCAAACTCAGCACTTACATCAACAGAAGCAGCACCAACAGCCTCTTCCTACTCCTCTCTGATCAGGGTGAGAGTCCATTAGGAGAATATGTATGTACGTGTGCACGCACACACAGATAATATGGATAACCCTGTAACTGGCCTTGGGCTCGCTCTCAGTCCATCCCCAGGCCCTCACTCTCCTTCAGCTGCCAGCATGTGGCACACAAGCTCACATGGCCCCACTCCAGTTGCTGGTACTCAGATCCCCTCACAAACATGTAGACACACTCACTACAAATCCCTTTAGGATCCAGCCTTGGACATTCAGTCTAACTAGTAGCTGGTCCCCAGAGTCTCTTACCTCTGGTTATTTCATGCAGATACTCACACACAAACTTGGGTCTCAATCAGACCCCAGAGTCTCCTCAGCAGTCGGCATGGGCTCCCCTTCCTCCAGTAGCCAACTCCTTCAGCTGTCTCTTGCAGATGCACATGTTTTGCTCAGACTTCACAGCCAGTCCCAAGTCTCTTTTACTACTCCCTGGCTAGTCCCACTTCACAGACCCTAGCAATCACACAATGACAATGTACCCTTGACCCAGCCATGTGGGCCCTTGTCATGTGTGGTCTGAATCTAGCTGCTGACACCAAGACACTCCCATAGGCACACACAGTAGGGAGTTCCTTACCCAATAAAACAATTGGAAATATACTGAAGAGACAGGGTAGACTGTGCTTATGAAGATGGGACATGGCCAAACAAAGGCCAAACATACTGTCCAGCCACCTGCTTACACAGAACCAGCCCATTTTATCCATTTGCCCCTCTGGTTTTTCTTTATTGCAAAATCAGCCTGGATCCCTCCTTTCCCCAACCTCAGTCCCTCCCCTAAGCATCCTGTGCTGAATTGCAAACAATCGCAAAATACTCTTCCCTGTGTCCCTTAAGTCCCACAGTGACCCTACCCCCCTTCCCAGTCCAAAGCTGACCTCGCAAAGCCTCTCTGTTTACTCAAGTGTCTGTCACCCAGGTCCTGGGGACTGAAGATCTCCAGTGACAGCCCTGGCAGAAGCTAGGTAAGGGGGCTCATTTCTTTGATGAGGTTATCAGGGTTCCCTTGCCTGCTGCAGTGCCTCAGGGTTTCGCTCTGCACACAGAGACAAGGCTTTTAATCATGTAGCCTACCACCCTTAGTATGGCCAGACTGCACATCCAAAGCCATTCTAAGAGTATTTATCAAAGCCATGAAAATAACATTTCAAAGTTCAAAGCCAATGTATTTGGAAAATCATCATGTTCAACACTTGTTTTAAGTTGTGAGGTTTTAGATTAAAAACCACAAGCACTTTATTTATCAAATTTACTTACTCAAGTTGTTGCTCTTACATGTCAGGTGCTTGCTCATGTGTAATCCTAATAAACGTTTTCCAACAGTTATCAGGACACTTAAGTAATACAAAAAGCACCACATACCTTGTTGACCTTATCATATTATATTTGCTTTATAAACACTCATGACTGTTAATGTTATTGCTAAGCAACTGGACTATCTACCATCCAGTATTTGCACAGAACGACCTATCAGCAAATAATTTTGAACTCTTTCAGTTCACAATTCACAAAATTACACACCTAACACTGAACGATTCTTTTAAACTTTTGATAAATTATCCAAATCATGGGATGACAAAAAACCTCATTCATCAGTAGTATTTCAAAGATTGGAACTGTAAAGAGATAAAAATATATAGGAGGTTTGGGTTGAATGGGAGATGACAGGAAAACTGAAGTTTCTCTGCATGGTAGAGGAAGCAAAACTAAAGACATGATCTAGAATCTGTGAAGTACCTTACTAGATGTTACAGCTGCTGCAAAGATGCAAATCTGTTCATGCACAGAAGAAAAATAGTCAGAAAACGGAAGAGGAACAGACAAAGAGAAACTAGGGCTGTTTCTTATGTTACAATTGAAAAGCTGCCTTCTGCCACTGCCTCCCACATACTATTCCTCTAGTAACCCAAATTGTGTCCTTCTCTACTAATATGTGGTGTGCTAGCTCTTTCAGATGCCTCTTCATTTCCATTTTTTCTTAAAAGCAGAGGTTTATATTTATTTGGATTAAAACCTCAGTGTTTCCAAATTACTGTATCCCAATGACATAATTTACAATCTGGCAAAACAGCTACTATTACTGAATTATACCCTTAACATGCCCTTCCCAAGTTTCACTGTTAAATGGTGCATTCCCTCGTGGAAACAATTCTACAGAAATTCATATTCTGAGAGAGCAATGAGCTTGGCCAGATAAACTGATTGAGCATGCATGGCTGGGCATCGCCACTAAGGGCAAGGAAGGCAGGATCTTGCAGGGTTTATACAGAGAACAAGATTGTAAAGGGTGAATTTCAGTGAGGCACTCTGAAAATACGACATAACAAACCAAGTTGTGCTCTCAGCACTGAGATGATGAATTTTTGAAACCATGTTGGTCACTGCTATGGAAAGGTCAAATATACACTATGAGCCAGCATGTAATTTTAAATGTCGCATTCTTCCATGCAGAAGCATCATCTCAGTTGAATGGTATACACCGGCTGAACAGCAGCAGGAGGAGCTCACATATTCCTGTTACTGTCAGGTCAAAACAGTAAGTAATTTTAGAACTACTCCACAAGAGACACGTTTAAAATAGACAGATGAATGATAGGAATTTGGAGTAGTGGGTGAGACTACAAAAATTCTGATTACCAAGTGTCTGGAACTGAATGCTCTACTAGCTAGAGATTAACCCAAATATTAGTTAGGCATGTTTTCTAAGCATGAAGCTTCAGAAAGTCTATGGCCACCCACTCAGCCATATGCTTAGGTTATACCAGACTTTCCCAACATAAATTGCCTTATTTTTTGGTTTGATCCTTCCCTCATTGTTATAGATTTCTCACCTGTACTACTATCAGGGAAGCTGTAGCATCACTGTTCGTAGCCTACAGCTCAACAAAGACTAAGTGCAAAGAATCACACACAAGAGGACATACAACAGATTTAAGCTATTTTTGCACAAACACTGACCTGTTAGCATAGTTTGTGAGGTTTCTAGGGCAGAGAATATCTTTTCTGTATTGAATATGAGAGAGGAAGCTTCAGTTTGCATGTAAAGTCAACATTACAACAGCTGAGGTAGAGGAAGGAAGAAGTGGCAAGAACAATGTCAAACCCACCAAGTGGAAGTGGTTAGCCAAAACAGAAGAATATTGCTGCCCTTTTAAAAAGGAAAAAAAAGCTTCCAAGACTTCCATAAAGCATATGCCTAACAGCAAGAATTAGAAGTAGACAGAGTAAGGCTGAGGGGAAAGGTCACAATTCCCTACCTCCCCAGCCCTACAGTGTTCACTTAACATGCACTGCATTAGTAAAAACATGTTCCCAGCAGAACTACTAATTGAAATAATCACTTCCTTGGGTTAAACAGTTGGCATTTAATATTTATATAATGACAGTACCTGGCATCATACAGCCTGAAGTCTCTGTGGATAATGAACAACACATCAACTGTCTCCATAGTAAAATGTAAGGTATTCTGGGGACTACATATCTGAATTTTTCCAGGGAGAGTCAGGGAATACAGGAGGAAGTGGTACAACACAGACAGATCCTTTTAAATACATGACATTATGCTTACTCAGATCAAGTCATAGGCTTTTTTTAAATCATATCATAAAACCCACATTATTTTTCAACATAATAAAGGAAAGAGAAAGGAAAAAAGCACACACCATTAGTGTCAATGAAGAACTACTCACATACTGATATACTGGGATAATTTTAGTATTAGAATGTAATGGTGTCAAATTTGTACTGGTTTAATTCCATTACCAAAATAACAAGTTGGACCAAATTTAACACTAGGTTCTGGCACATCCAATTATGCTAAACCTTGGATATCACAGTGGTAACATGAAGGCCTTTCAAGAAGGTATCTTTAGATACATGTAACAGTTACACATGGCCTACAATTCTCAGAAGGAAATATTACAGAAAGAATTAAGAGAATTTCATCAATTTCCGTGTTGCTGATCAGAGAAACATGAATTTAAAACCCCCTAGTCAAACTGTTACCGTGCCACCACTCAGGTTTCTATTACTAACTTAATATCACCAAGTATCTGTTACACTTAACATCAGCATTATTTTAACTACTCTTTGAGCAGATACTCCTGTGTAAAATCACGAGTGTGGTACTTATTTCAAAGTATATGTATGACAGAAGGAAAATTAAGGCTTTATGACTCAAAGACCATTTCCTATTCTCACTTACACTTTCAGTCCTATTTTAAAAGGCAGTCAACATGACTTCAGCAAATTAATTCAGTAAACTGTGGTTCCTTTCTTGTAACAACTAATCTGCTAAGAGCAGCTTTTATTTGGTCTACGTAACATCAAAATAAACTCTAGAAAAAGGATTAGCAGAAAACAGGAACTATGGCCTTAGATTTGTGTTAGGACAATTAAGAAGTTACAACCAAGCTGTGTAAGATGTATCTGTACAAGCAGGTATTTCTACATGGGGAAGCACCATCTGCAAGCAATAAACTTCTCTATCCTATTCTGGCCTCCAGGAACATGGATAATGGCTTTTCACACAAAAGATACACAGCTGGAGGAGGTGCCAAGATAAACCTGGAGTACTTGTGTTTACTCTACTATACAATTGTTAAGAATTCCCAGGAACGGCCTCTCCTGGAAGCATATATCTTGCTTCTTCCTACACGTGCCTCAAACTACACCACCTATTCTGACATGCTGTAACAAACAGGTTTAATATAACTCAAAAGCTGTTAATATGCCCCCAGATTTCCAGGTGGGATGTTAGAACAGACCCTCTTAACAGCACTAGCAGGACTGCTTAATGAAGCATTTGGGGAAAAAGCACTGCCCTATGCACTGCCATCCTTACAAGCAGTAGTGATGTCAAATAAGCATGTGTTTAGTCAGCATAATTCACAAGACAAATACCACAGACAACTATATCTACCAGAAATACTGACAGGTCCTTCATGGGCACATAAGCTCACAGAGCATAAATGGAGACAAAGATCTTTAAAAGGTAAGATACCACGAGTTGGCAACATTGTTAGATAGTACACGTCTATCCGTAAGGACCACAACATCTGCGTGAAAATTCAGTAGCCACCTCTCAGGGAAGCTGCACTACACCAACAGGTCCTTTGTTAATGTCATACAGAGTTCTTACACCTTCCTCCCAAATAAAAGATTGAAGTGTTATTAATGACTCCTCTTGAGTTCTTGAATAAAGTACCTTTTTACGAAAAATTTGTATATATGGCCTCGGGACTCAAAAGCATATCCCGAAAATAGAAATCTTGAGTTGATGCTCTTGTAAATACAACACAAACGTAACCAAAAGGATTTCGATAACTTTTTTCCCCTCCAGTGGGACCTTTGATCTTGGTCTTATATACTGCTATGGTTGTGACTGAGAAATATTGAAGTCTATCATATCTGAAGTTTAGAAAGTACTGGCAAATTGTTGCAGGTCACGTTATTTCATCACCATGTCTAGAAGACATGATTCCCACCTTCCTCAAGCCCTAGCCCACCATATTTCCAAGTTTCACTGAGCTAGCACGCAGGTACTAAGCCTTAAAACAGCCAAAGCCACTACTTGGTAAGTAAATCTGGTGGTGTTTTGCCACACAAGGAAATCCCTTCTAAAAAAAACACATTTACAAATACTTGTTGTGAACCAGGCTTGCACATTCTTCCTATTCATTTATAGCCTTCATCTTTAAACAAGTTAATAACATCTGTATATCACTACAATAGCTACCATGAGCAGGCAGATTCAGCAACTTACTTCTTTAAACTTCACACTTTAAAATTGAGAACAATAACCAAACACCACAAATAGTTTGAAAATCCACACTGGTTACATAAGCCATCTCTTTTACTTAAAATGCAAATCAGTGACCACCAAAACCATGTTAATACTTTATTTAAAAATGAAAGAATTAACTGACTTAATGCCTTGTTAATCAGTCTCTGCTCAGCATTTAAATCTCACTGCCCTTACAGGGCAAGAGCATTCGGGTCAAGTCAAAAAAGCAGCATGCAGAACTAACAGATGGAAAAAAAAAAAAAAGCTTCTACAGCCCTATCTGGTGACAGAGAAGCACCACTACTGCAGTATCTGATCACCACTCTGTGGGGACAAAAGCACTCAAAACACACATTAGTGCAGAATCCTCAATAACTAGATAAATGTAGTATAACAACACTGTTTTGAAAGGCTAGGGAAAAGTTATTTTAAAGCCCTTACTATTTAATTAGTAGATGCTGGGTTTGATGGACTTTAAAATCAAAAGGAAGAAACTAAAGTTCTGAGTCCCCAAAGCTGTTTACAAAAGTAATATCCTGCACCAACACACTATACCTATAGAAATACATAGACATATCTATAGATCTATTTATATAGACAGATACAGACATATGATCTCACTTGCACAGAAAAATATACCTGATTCTCCAACATGCTCTTACAAGCTGCAGGAGCCGATATAAATTTCATGTTTTTAACTTACTGAGCACTTAAAATAGCAAGATTAAAGGTTTTGAAGCTGTAGAAAATATCCTCTCTCACTGGCTGTCCTCACTTTAAAAATAGTTATCTGCATCCTTAACTCAACTGCCTTATAACCAGAGGAGTAGTTTCTGCTGGATTCCTCTCAGAACTCGTTCTCTTATTCTGCTTTCTGTAGGCAATCATGTTAGTTGCTTTAGTTTGAGCTTATTTTGGTTTCAGCTTTCATTTTAAAGGTCACTATGAGCATCTAGTGCTATGAAGCAGCTCTTTAAATAGCTTTAAGACATCAGAACTTAATTTACCACTTTTCTTTCACCCTGCAATATAAATGTCACATAATATACAGTACCATCTCCAAAAATCTTCATTGTAAAAGAAAAAAGATAAATGGCAGTATTATTCAACTACAGATCCCATTGTAATCTGATACATATACACCTATTTGTGTGTATAAATATATAGAGATATATATATATATATATGTACACCCCACACAGGTAATACTCATGGGTTGAAAAGACACTATTTTGATTTCTTCTACAAGAATATCTTTTATAGACCACTAAAAATATGCATTTAGTTCCCTTACCTGTAAGAATGCTTTAATTTAGCAAAAGGCTAACACAAGCTCACACGTGAAGCTGTCACTAACAGTGCAGAAGAAAAAAATCACCACCTTTAAATGCTTACCTAAAAAAAGTAGTCTACCACCTTTACAGGAGGAAGACACTACTATAAACCAAATCAAAAAAATCAGGTCAGTGTGCTCAATAAGACAGTAACTAGACAACAAGGGCAGAGGACTTAATAAAAGTAGAATCAAACTAGAAGCCTCACACCACTCACAGGTATGCATTATTCATTTTTAACAAACCTCAAGCAGTGGAGAAGAAAAAACAGCGTAGAATTCCCCGTCTTTGAAGATAATTGGTTTTGTGTCATGTTAAAGAGAAACATATATTTTAATATATTTAATATAATCAAATATATTGTTTAATGTATATTATATTTAATATATTGTTTTACTTTACACTATAGGTCTCAAAACTCCACTTTAGTGGGATTTGTCTTAATGAAATGCTTCTGTAACAGCCTATGCTTAAGTCAGAATTCTGAGGGAACAATTCTCAACTTTGGGTGTAAATGAGGAAATTCAAGTTCCTTGAAGGTGTAGATAAAACCCTTGCCTTATAAGTCATATTAATTAATGTTTGAACTGAAATTCCACCCACATGTCTCATTTAATAAGCAAAGTCTCCTTCCTGGCATTGAGGGGAAAAAAATTACATGCTGAATTATTTTATACAGACTAAATTGAAGTTTAGATTTGAGGGGGGATGTTGAAAACAGCATTCACAGTACATTACTGTCACTAGGATTCTAGGTTAAAAGGTAGATTCCTGTATTTTGATATTGAACAAGGCTTTTTTTTTTTTTAAATGTATCAAGACTAATGTATTTCATAGATTAGGTTATGGGTCATATTGAAAGCAATGAATCTTCCAGGTTTATCTAACCTGCAAGGATTCTCCAATGGGTGGGGGGAGTTTGCTAAGTAAATAAAAATCTCTTCATTGTGCCAGAAATTAAAGAGGAAACACAGGAGCAAATAAAGGGGAAAGAAATATGGGACTCTGGCAGTTTTATTGTATTTACTTTTAGTGAGAGCAGAAAAAAGTTCCTTCAAGCAACACGAAGACCTGCCTTGCAGAAAGCCAGTCGCTACATGATTTACTCCAGTGCAGTTCACATAAATTTTCCAAGCGGTGTCCTGAGAATAACTGAACATCACATGGCAATCAAGCTACTAAGACTATTCACTGAACTAAGGCTTTACACAACATGGTTCTCAACCATCTCCAATCTATAATTCTGCACTCTGCAAAGAAACAAATACGAACAGCTAGTCAAGTCATAACATCTTGCACATACTTAAGTATTCACATAAAGGCAGAGACTTTCTTTATAAAGTACACTGCATCACAGACCAAGCTGGATTTTGAAACAGTAGGCACTCCAAGAGGGGCGTGAAACAGATGGTAGTTCAGAGTGACAAAATGTGGCAATATAAAACAGTCACTGCTAAGTGTAAAGGCAAGTGAAGATCCTAGATTTATCTCGTCCATTCATACATGGCATTAAAGCCCTCAGAAAAATGTTTACCTTGCTAAGTAATATAAGGAATGGGCAAGGTGCATATCCCTTTCTATCATTATTATATTGCCATCAAGATTACAATTTAAAAAAAAAAATCTTTGAAGGAGGCAGAAAATTAATCTGAAACAGTAACTTAAAATTTAACTACAAGCAGGAATTTGAGCATTGAGATTACCTGAAAAGACAAGCAAAACACCAGGCAGCTGAAGTACTGCCACACTGGAAGCACTGCTTTGACTACTAGCCCTGGAGATACTAGTCTTCCAAGTAATATGTATTTTTAGAAAACATTGTGAGGACTGAGACAGGGACAAGTCTCCCCGATTTTTCTTAAACATTCTCTGAAACAGTTCATATTTTTCATTTGCAAAACTGCTTTATTAAAACTGTTCTGAGCTAGTTAAAAAGTATTACAGAAACCTCACTAGGGTAGATGGGAGAAGTCTCCAAAGCAGATGCAAGTGCAGGGAAGAAGAGCTAAAAAAAACTTCTATGAAATTTAGCATTAATACAAGGGAACAAATACTTAAAAGCCATCACCTGTACAAGTATAAAGAGAACAAGAATGTCAATACAGAAATGACTACTTTGAACACTTCTCAGCATAATACATAAGAAAGCATTATTGTTCCCTAAAATACTCAGAGAAAATAATTTCATCAGGTGCTTTGTAAATACTGTTTTAAAAAGTTCAGAGATCAATTAAGCAATGTATGAAAAATAATAGCTGTTTCTAGTCTGCTACAGAGGTAAAAACTGAGAAGAGATTAACACACGAAAGCTAGAAAGTTTGTTATAACACATTCCAATTTTTACAACTAGTCTTAGTTTATTAGGAAAGGAACTAATATAAGTTCTTTCTGTGAATGTCCCTATTCTCATGTCCCTACAATTTTTAACCTATTTCTAATTTCAACCAGTTCCAACAGAGTTACAGCTTCCAAAGATATACAAGCTCTTAAAAAGTTACATAAAAATAAATGGAGAAGTCCAGAAGCCCTTCTAACTTGTCCCTACTTTCCCCTTAAAAAAACCCTGCAGCATTAACTCAACTGTTTTAGACACAAGGTGATAAACATAACCAGTGCCAAGGCATAATAAAGCTTCAAATCAGAGCTTGAACTAGAAACCAGAGAACCTAACCACAGAAGCTACAAATCTATAGGACTTTACTAGTGTCATTGCTTATAAGGGGGAAAAAAAGCTTATCTCCTGCAAGTAATTTTCTGTCAAGACTACTGCCTGTTAAGGGAGAGTTTCTAGATTAGCTGACTGCTTGTTTTCCAATTCCTGTGCTGTTCCAGCGTCTGACTCAACTTCTCTGCAGTCCTGAAGTCACCTAGGAACATCCCATCTGTACACAGCAACTGTGCTGAAGTCAGCTGTTCCTCATTTGCTCTTACATATTTCAGTCTGATTTCATCCCTCCATTGTTTATACATAAAAATTTTGCAAATTAATTTTTCATACTTTCTCATCAAATGCAAAGTACTACCAGAGATCAGGAAGACATTTTAGAAAGCATTTCAAATTTTACTATTCTTGAAAATTCTAAACACATGCCAGGAGCAGGTGTGTGAAAATTTTCCTGAAACACTTGAACTTATAAGGATGCTTTCCCAAGTCATGACTTATGTGTGTTTGAGGTAATTTCCACTGTTTCTCAGAGATTCATTTTTCACATTCATATGTTATTTCACTTATACTCCACATTAAACAGTATTTTCTAGTCTTACATCCTCCCTCACCAGTAAATGCCATGATATACAACTGTGGGAGAACTGAGAACAGAATTAAACTTCTACCTTAAGAAGCTGAGATTTCCTGACAGATTCCTTAAGCCTTCCCCTATCCATAGGGAACCAAGCGTTGGAAAAACTGCCAAGAACTGTTATTTGTCAGTAATTTCTGCAAAATTACATGTCCAAACAGTCTTTCTGTTCTTCCTGTAGCCCCATGCAGATAGTACAGAACAGTATATTTTAGCTTGTGTTTTTAACAAAGGTTTCATATCAATAAGAAGCAAAAAGTTTGCAAGCTAATGCTGTCTAGGCAGTTAAACCAATTTTAATCAAGGTAACATAAAAAAACCCCAGCATAAGCCACAGAAAATTCCATCATTTTTACTAGTATTAAAACTATGAAAATATATGCTGATCTACCATTTAACCTGAGCTTCTCTACAGTGTCGTTTGATGAGCCTTTTCATTTTTCACCAGAAAAGCTACAACCAAAGAGAAAAACAGTTGATTTCCCTATATGCCATGCCAATAATTCTAAAGATAGTCACTTAAAGTGATATTTATTTCTGAAGAGTGACTTTTCTAAGCAGCATTTGTTGACATTTCCACATTAATATTACTGTGATTTTAATGTGGCCTCTAAATGAGGTAACTCCATCCTACGAATAAGCCTCAGTTCAAGTTGATAGAAAGCTAAGATTTGAGGAAAATCTATCTAAAACACCTTTTAACCTTCAAAAGTCAATTATGATCACTTTAAATGTATTTATAATCATAAAAGTTTTATTATTTATTCAAATGCTCTTTACTTCAGAATTACAGATGATATCTTTATCTGAATTTGGCAAGAGGGGGTCAGGTACTGGTAAGGTTGAAATTGTCGAAGTAGTTACTAACACAAAAACCACCCCAAGCTCTGTGCCCCTGCAATCTCTTACAATCATCCATGAGAATAAATTATTTTGCCCCCATCAAAGTGATACCCATTTGTGCAAGACAGACTTCTGTTACAGAACAGTAAGTGAAGAAATCTAAAAACTTGCACTTTCCTGACCTCCACTTAATCAGTACATAGAAAAAGCAAGAAACATAATTTTTCACTAGGGAGAGAGAAAAAGGAAAGCCACCCATGTGTGAGTGGACCAAGGAAATGAAGTAATATAAGACAGTTTATTAGAAGAGCAGTTTCATATTTAAAAAAAAATTAGCAAGTGATCAGGGAAGCATCAAGAAACACAAACTTAATATGGTCTTCAAAACCATTGTTTAAATAGTTAATTCATCATACCTTCCATGCCATTCAGACAATCCAGCTTAAGTGGCAAAACCAAACAACTCCTGAAACAACCCACCAACTCACCTCATGTTGCTGATATCAACTTATGGACCTGGCTTAGGAGCTGTGCAGCCGCCAATTCTTCATAAACTCCATGCAAGAAACAAAACTGGAAGGGTTCAACCGTTTGTTACCATTGCTTTCAGAGAATGCTTTTTTCCCAGTTTTCAACTAATATCACTTTTCTAAACTAACAGCTAAATCTTATTCTTTCAGGGACCAATAACAGAGGTCTGGAAAACCAAGAATCTACCTTCCTCAATAGACGAGTTGAAAAAGTATTTTTGTCACTGCTACCTGCGCAAATCCCCATGATCTGCAAACAGGACTGGAGAAATTAAATTCAATTTACAGCACACCACTGCTGATGGAACCAGTCTGTCTTTCAGAAGTTCACAGAAACTGCTAGTTAGTTACCCATCTCCCTCATTTAAAGCAAGGGAATATAAACACACCAGAACCTATACTCTTTTTCACATTTTCTCATTTATAAAATGAACATAATTTTCTGGTTTACAAAAAACATTTTTTGATACATCTCCCTTCCTTAAACTATGCTAAACTGACAAAGCATCTTTCACACAAATGACAGGTTCAGGTCTGGCTGAAGTAGCAACATTAGCAAGATTTTCCCACACATTTCCTGATCTTTGCAGAATATGTCCTCACTCAAAGCATCCCATAACAGAGAAAGAGTTGCAACATAAGCCAGAGAGGGTGGATAGAAGGTGGAAAGAAGAAAGCAAATCTTTCAATTTAAAGATAGCTCTTCTGGGACAGGAAAAAAGGTGCTGTCAATAGTCAGGATATTACTGACTGGTTATGAAACAATTAGGACTGCTGGCATCTGGTCAAGATGATGTGAAGGATTACCTGAAGTGAGTTAAGGTAGCTCAAATGCTCAAGGAAAGTGAATAGAAAGAAGGGAAATAGGAACATGAGTCTATTCTCTGAAATTTTGTGAAATTCTGTTAGTACCGGGGATTAAAAACCTCTGAAATTGTATGGTGTTTTTTCATGTCTCCTGGCATTCTGGAGTCAGAAGTAGTCATTCAATACTCATACAATTATATTAAGTACAATATAAACAAGAAGAAAATTGTTTTGGACATCTTTATTATTTAATAACACAAAGGCAGGAGTTATTGCTCTAAAGATATATCAAGAACCCAGGATTGCAGCTGCAAAACTCAGAGCATGATAGTAATATGCTAACACAATGCCGAGAGACAAGAAGTATCAAAATACTGACTGTTGAACAACGACAGGTTTTTTGGTTTGTTGGTTTGGGTTTTCCCAGTTGTGACTGAGAGGGAGTAATTTCAACAACTGAGACAGCATTAGAAACAGTTCTCAGTGCTCCTATTACTCTACTGTTCTAAGTATTCAGTGTGCATAAGTATTTGATAATCTTAAATTCACCTTATGCTACAGAACAAACTGACCAAAAACTGTGGCTGAGGCAAGTATACCTATTAAGGAAGGCACAAAAGATATCAAACCCTAAATAGACTAGAAGTTAGAAAAACAGGTATTTTCAACAAAAAGCACTGCTAGCATGAATCCAAGATGTTAGTATTTATTTCCAAGACTCACAGATCTTCATCTTGTAACCTCAAGATTACGCCTGTTCAGCACACAATTCATGTCTATACCTATAACAGCTACTCAGTTTTAAGGTCATCACATAAGTATTTCTATATATTAGAAAGAAAACGTATTGAATTTGATACATTAAATTGGTTTCTCTTTAAACTTCAAAATTCACAAGTGTTACGGTGGTTGCATAGTTTAACATTAGCATCTGACTATCAGTTTTCTAAAAATAACAGGTTATAAATTTAGCATTTTACTTGATAACCACAGAAGCATCAAGACGAAGTTTGATATGCACAGAAAAAAAAGGATATTAAAAGCCATCCAACAGAGCGCCAAATTTCAGAAGGTCCACTGAAAATGGCTTACTACATAAGCATGTACTTAAACAGCACCATCTGAACAATTATTTTTAGAATGTACTAAGACTGCAATGCATTCCAGCATAGTAAGAAGTCACAAAGGCCATGAAGCAGTAGCCCCAGGGCTACATTAAGACTGTTCAACAATTTATATATGCTGGTGAATTTAATGAAAGATCTAGGCATTAGTTAAAAAACAATGCTTTGTGGTAACTGATTTAAGAAATTAATTGGATTCAAACACAAGCATCTGACTAGTTTACTCCAACTGCCAGAAGCAGAAAACAGGAAAATAAAAGTGCTCTTTACATACTGCCAGAGGGTCCGGTTCACCCTCCTGCCACCCCTTCTCATACACTCAGCTTCAGAACAAAGCTTTTCCCTTTCCTAATCTGAACATTAAAAGTAAGTCCTGTTCTTCAAATCTAATTTCCTATAGTGAAAAAGAATAAAAGTACAAGGGCGTGTGTGTGTGTTGTTCAGTACTGCCAAACATAAGGTTTTTATTTGAGATCTTGCAAGACATTTAATTAGACTATAGAATCCCTTAGGGGAAAAACAATTAAAAGCTTTCTACCAAATAACTTTTCACTCTTAGAGAAACATCTATGTTTTCCCACTTTCATAGCTCAACACTTCCAATGTATCTTTTCTTGACACAAAACCACAGGAAACCTCAAAAGATGCAGTACTTCCCATATTGCCATTGTGACATTTTTGGCTCAAATTTATTTTTAAGTAAACTTGGAGAGGTAGGAGCCTAATTAAATACCATTTTCACAAGAACCTTTATTATTTCTAATCATTTAAATGGACTGTAAGTAGAAAAGGCTTTACAAATATAACAGTCTGAACCACCACAGAACCCTATTTCACAGATTCACATGGCATCTCCTATGCAGGGGACAGCAAGATCCGATCACATTATTAGATCTGTAAACTCTTACACTTGGGTTTATTGACTTGATCTTCAGATAGGAAGATGCCAGGTTTAGGTTTTATCAAAATGACATCTTTATGACATTGTCACAAAAGGACCATGGGAGGCCAAACAATTTTCCTAAAGAATGATGCATTAGAAGTAATTTTCTGCCTAGGCCTCCATTTCTAGAGTGGCTCTGTGTGATGGAAAAAGGAGTCATTTCTTTCCCAATCCCATTTTTGTCAGGAGATCCTGCTTAAGGAAGGCCAAGATCCAAACCCAGTCATCTTCCAGCAACATAAATGGCTCTCAAGATCTTCTGCTGAAGGCTTGTGATGCAGTATAAAGGTTAGAAGGTGTCCTGAAGCAATTTGGAGGGAATGAAGAGGGAGAGAAGAGTCACAAGATGCACCAAAGCAATAACCCACGTAACATAGTTCCAAATGACTTCAACTCAGCATGAAAGAGGAACTGGTAAAATCTCCTTAGAATTTCATTGCCAGTTTTCAAGTGATTCCTTTCGCTAAAAATCAAAAGGAAATTTAGAATAAAATTCCTGTGCCAGCAACGACATAGCTGGAGAAAGAAAGGTCTGACTGTGGGCTACTGATGTTTGCAAGGAAGAGGCTGTTGCTCTGCACAGCATGAAGCAAGAAAGGCAGAATTTACCTGAACTTGATTCTACCGATTCCCCTTCTGTGGGCCTGAGGGACTGCCGATCATGTGGGTTAGTAGCACATCCCCTTAATCAGGATGTTCCACTCTTATTTCCTTCATATGGACAAAGAAACAGAACTTAAACCCAGCAGCCACAGGCTCCTCTGAAGGAAGAATGTATTCACACGTTTAGAACTGGGGAACTTTATCAGTGCTGGGAATCAAGTTGTATTTCAAACCCATTTGGTGGCCTCCACCTTACTGTGCATTCAAACCTATCACTAGTGTAAAGAGACAGAGAGGAGATGGAAATTCTGTGGCTATGGGCCATATACAATCACTGGCCTTATCTTGGCCCTAGCCACCAGTTTCTGCTCTGGAATTGGTTTCCTGTCTAGAAAAGGGTCAGACAAAGAATGTCATTAGTGCTTCAAAGAACTGAAGTACAAATATGACCCATGGACAGGAAGCTTACACAGAAGCATAAAAGACTTTCTAAGTGCCCAGGATATTTTTTCTCCTCTCTCTCTCCCCCACATTTTTTCTTTAAACTGCTCACACTCTTTCTCTCAACCTAGAGAAGTGGAAGACAACATCAACAAAAAAAAGCATAAAGAAACAGCATAAAGTCCATCCTTCACAGCTGAGTGGATGGCAGTTCAAAGGGGCCCTACCTACCTGCAACCCTGTTGTTTGCTTCAAGAACTCTGTTTGCCCAAGGAAAAAGCAGATCCTTCCCCAAAGGAAGTTTCTTTCTGAGTCTGCAACCTGGAGCTTTTGCTTGAGACTCAGTCCTCTGAGCGGATTCTTTCTTCAAACTCTCACACTGGTTCTTTACTTTTGTGGGCAGCTGGAAAAAGAATGAAGCCGTAGGCTGAGGCAGGGACTCCATACTTCCAGGATAGGGAGGCAGAAAGACTGGAGGGGAAGGAAAAGTGCTAGTTGGTAACTTCTTGAATAATGATCTGCATTCCCTCATTTTCTGCCACAGAGACATACACATAGTCACTGCAATAGGGGAGGATGACAAGAGATGAGTACTAGACATGCAGTTTTTTCATGCTCTGATGCCAAAAAAAAATTCCCCAAAACACCGAAGTGTTGAGCTGTGAACTTTCAAGACTTTTAAGACATCTACCAATAGATGAGATCAATTATAAGATGTTTTGTCCAGAAAGTTCTCTCTGTTTGTTCAAAAGTAGATGGGAGGGGAAGGAATTTAAGTGCTCATTTCTTGGAAAAAAAATCCAAATCTCTCCTCTGTTCACTTTCTCTCAAGTCAATTAAAAATGGCATCTGTTTGTTGCAATGCAGTGAACGTCTCCCCATAATCTCTTTAAGAAACAACAAACATACTTACCTGAATACTTCCCTCACCAATGACTTCCTAACCCCAGCCCCAACTCCTCTGTAAAGGCCTTACTCCAATCGCAAGTCTTTTACTCTTTGCAAAATCAGATCGATCAAACACCAACAGCAGTTTAATGCTCTTGTGACAACCTCTGTCTTAACCTAGACACATTATGATTGCTGTGAAAGCTAAGCACCTACCCAAGCTCCTGGATCAGGTTTCTGGATTTCTAGAACATTCCTCCTTTTTCCTGAAAACTTAGATGTCCTAGGAGTTGTCATTACTTGAACAATAAAATGTAAAGCACAAGAGCGCTGAAATTTTCTTCTTCACAAATCCTGAAAGCTATTAAGACTCCTGTTAAGTTTTAACAGTAGCATGGAGCCAACATGCAAGAAAACAGAACTAGAAGTCACTGGACTTAAAACATAATTATATGCATAGCCGCTCATGTATGTGTTTACTGGTTATTATCCATTGCAAAACCTTTCGCACAACAGCAAGTGTCTGGTATTTGCACATAGGGTAGCAGTTAAGCTGTGTGCCTCAGATGAGGCACTATCGTTTTACCCACAGTGCTCTTCATTGCTTTCAAGATGCCAGGTAGAGTATGATCCAATAGTTAATAAAAAGGTATGTTACTCATTATGTTTGATGCAATTTCACTTAATTCACTTTGGAGCAATTTTGGTGGTGTTCCTTCATACTCTCATTTAGAGCACACACTTAAACAAAATAGCTTTATATGGCTATGTATCTCACGTGTCCTCCAATTATATGCTTCCCCTTCCTTAAAGAAATTTTCTTTCATTGTGCTCCAAATACTGCAAGGAGAAACTGAGAAAAAAGCTAGGTTTTGTCATTAAAACCACAATAATAATATAGTTTTTAAAATGCATCTTTTAATTTTTGCACTTAAGAGTAGCAGACACAAAAATGTCCTTATTTTAAACAGGTGACCGATAAAGCCATCAAGGACAGAATCTGATATCCGACAGTAATTAAAACAGAAAAATTAGCAACTTTCTTCCAGAGAAACTGCTTGGGCATGCAAAAAGATACTCTGCTTCTTGGTTCCTCTGAGGACACTGAATATGGTGGTGGTATCTCAATCCAAGGTAAGACATTTTGCTCTGAATAACAGGACTACTTCACAGAAACAACATTAATTGTCTTTTAGTGGAATTTCATGAATTCTCAACAACCTGAGACTGAGATGTGTTCCTATACCTTTCAATTTGACAAAACGCGGCCATTTTGATTTCAACTTTCAAAGATTAGGAGAGTCAGGTTGTCTTTTCATCCCACATGCATGTTTTTGTGAAAGAAGGTCGTTCTGTTTGGAAAAGAGTAACTGACCACCACACACATAAATGTACTTGTCCAACAGATGTCTCCAGAATTATGACATTTATACTCTCCTCTTCCTGTAAGGTAGAGTATACAAGACAAAAATAGAAGAAGAGAATGTAATAAACAGAACATGTTCAATGTAATTTTTTAGTGTTCTGTACTTGCTGGCTAAGAAACTATCACAGAAGGACAGTGTAATTAAAAGCACATTTCTTCTTATGACTCCTTTCTGAATAAAGGTTCTTTTTTACCAGATAACTTGCAACACTTTCAATCTCAGAAACTGTCCACATTGCTAATACTTGATACAATTCATAACTACAACACCATATACAGTGTTATAGGTTTAATTTCAGGTGATGAGTTGAAGCCTACAGAGCAAATCAACCCAGATGAAGCCACATGACCCAGTTTATCGCAGGCTCCTTTCAAACAGGAATCTGCCTAGGGCCTCTGTAATATCAAGGTAAGGCTAACTTTGAGAAATCCTCTCTCATCAACAGGGAAAGATCCTATTCACTGGAAACACACTCCAGAGCACCTATCAGTACACTGCATAGTATGAAATCACCTATTGAAGTTCCAGGGGTATATAAGAAAGGATTACTTGGTCTTATTCCATGAAGCAGTTTAGTAGAAGAAACAAAGATCCAATGTAAAATTTAAGGAAAAAAAAGCATTTATGAGAACTTTGTCCATTGGCGTTTTCCTCATGTAAACAGGTGAACAACAAAACCGTTTCTGGAAGATCAATCTGAAACATGCTGTTAGGTATAACTTGGTTTTAAATTCCTTTCCTTACATTATCACAGTACATCTCATTTTCCAAGAAAGGGAGAGCCTTTTACTTCTCATTTTTATCCTTTCAGGCATCTTTCTTCCCTTGAACAAACTAGTCTTGAACTCTAGACTAAATGAGATTGGTAATTTTTGTATTCTAGCTACCAAAAATACAAGCCTGACTGATTCCTATATACAGATATATATTTCAGGCTGAAACAACTGCATGTTTCTGCATTTTGAGATAAGAAATGCTAATCTTTGCTCTTCTAAAGATTTAAAAGAATGGAAAAAAGAGGTCTACAACAGACCATCCAAAGTACCTGAATCCCTCTTATGGGAATTTTGGAAGAGGTCTTTTTGTTGCCTCACACCAATCATCAGAAGAGATTCAGAACTACTAAGATGGGATGTTAAAACAGCTTAAGGAGCTGAATATGCAACAGCTCTTCTCAGTCACTGTACTGTAGTTTGCTGATTTACCTCGTGCAGGTTGTGATGGGATCCTTCTAGTTGGAGCAGAAAAATTATGGCTGTGATGACACAAGAACAACATATGATGATCTTCAGATACAGATGAAGTCAGGAAAGGCACTGGTAGTTCCGTTTGTGAGCACACAGAAGACTGTACAGAATTCTATAATCAATGTTCTCATCTCCTTTAGGAAAAGAAAGGAATTTCTGCACCGTCTTTCCATAGGGACCTGACTGTTGATAGATATTCTGGGAGGAAAAAATCCTTTAGCATTTTCTTCCATCTTCATTCTCTACATAGCAGGTTTCACTACCACTCACTAATCCAATAGCCAGTGAAGAGAGTGATCCCCATATCAGTGATGAAAAGCTCAATAGCCAGTAAAGAAAAGTTTAAACAACTGTGAGTAAATTCTACAGAATACCATCTGCAAAATATGCAAAAAACTAAATCTATGTATTTAGTAAGTAGTATAGAATATAAGCAACAATACTTTTTTTATTTCTAATACTCAGCTCCAACAATTGCAGGATCCAAGTGAAAGAACATGGAAACAAAATGCAGACTGCCACACCTGATTCAAGTTACCTGAAGCTATAACAACTATTTCTCAACTCTCAAACTGAAATTTTAAAGCATCATGCAATTATTTTAGATTTAAAGTGCAACTAGCCACATGGAGTATTTGCAGTTCTTAAAATGAAACTTGTTCTAGGTTAAGTAGTTTCTGCCCTGCTGCCATTAGCCATACCTCTAGAAATACGTGCAGGCTGCAAACCCACTGCAGGATCTATGCACCAGCATCCAGTTGAACTGTTATTCAAAATAAACATTACAAGAACAACAAATTTTAGTAAAGCATCTTTCTCCTGGAAACTAGCACCAACATGACATGCATATTAAAGTACCAACAGGAGTGATGTAAGGCTGACTGTTTAAATTCCAAGCTACTGACACTATGAAAAAAATATTAGTTTCCCAAAACTTTCTGGGCTTGGTTATTTTGGGGGGAAGGGAAGGAGGAGACTTGACAGAAGGGAATAAGTCACTGAGCATTACAACAACTATACCAGATAACACTATCAAGTCCCAAGATGGAGAAAAGGCAGCAAAACCATTGATTAAAGTGTTGATTTTAAAAGAATAAGTGTCATGCAACCCATCATTATATTATGATACCTTATCAAGATAATGTTATCAGCTAATGTTATCAAGTCCAGAGGAGGGCCATGAAGATGATGAGAGGGCTGGAGCACCTCTCCTATGAAGCCTGGCAGAGGGAGTTAGGGGTGTTTAGCCTGGAGTAGAGAATGCCCCAGGCAGACATTATAGTGGCTTTTCAGTACTTAAAGGGAAGTACTACAGGGAAGATGAGGAGGGACTCGTTATCAGGGAGTGTAGTGATAGCATGAGTACCAATCGTTTTAAACTGAAAGAGCGTAGATTTAGAATAGATATAAGGAAGGAATTCTTTACTGTGAGGGTGGCAAGGCAGTTGGACGGGGCTTTGAGCAACCTGGTCTAGTGGAAGGTGTCCCTGACCATGGCAGGGGGCTGGAACTGGATGATCTATAAGGTCCCTCCCAACCCAAACCAATCTGTGACTCTGTGGTCATTAAAAACCAAACTTGCACGCAAATAGAATGGTAGGGATTGAGCTTCTGAATTTCAGAATTTATTCTAAAGCATTTGGACTCTCTCCAAAAATGTTTTGTGCTCAACTTCTTTAAAGACCTACTGAAAAACAGAGAGTCACAGCATTGTCTAGGTTATCAGACAAGGCATCAGACAATACCTACTTGATACTGGCATAGGTACCAGTCCCTGAAGGACCTTTTTTACTGTCAGTTTAGGAGTGGTAAAAAACTATGGCTTTTCTGAACTCAGCATGACAGAATTCTAGAATTGTATATAGCTGTCACAGCAACACACATCTGGGAAACACAGCTAGTATTTATTGGCACATTCATAACAGCAGGAAAACACTAGAGGTATAAAATTGAATGATTGGGTGATTATAGAAAACACTACCTTGTAAAAGTAATTCCAATTAATAGATGCATCAATTCTATAAAATTAAATAAACAGGTATCTTTTAAAACAATGTTATAATTATTTTTCATTTTTAAAACTGTTTACATTGGTTCTAAGTATCTTTAGTAACATGTTTTTTTGTTTCTTGTCCACTTTGTATGCCAAGTACAGTTGAGAGCAAACCTTTTTCTGGCCTAAGTAAACCATGTTTCAAATGAGATTAACAGACTTTACTGGCACTAATATACATTTCTGTCATAAAGACAGACGTTCATTCAGCTTTAGGGAAATTCTATGCTTCTGGGCAGAGTGCATGAGCCAACAAAAAAATCAGTCTTTTTAAGACATCGTATGATGCCAGGATGTTCAGGTTTTTTCCTCCTTAAGAAAGCCAACTATAGCAACAAAGGTTACAGTAAACATATCTTGAACTTGAAGAAATTACATAAAATCTGTAGTTTCTTAATATTAACAGTGTCTTTGCACTTTCTTTTTTAGCTGTTTAATACATGGCTTGATTTATAATTTGATTCTGTATACATGCAATTACCTGATATAAATTTTTTACACTTTTTTTTTTTTTACTGCATATTTCTTAGTGAGTTATCAATCTTCATGTAATTCCTACAGTTCTCTGGTCAGGGTCTTTCAGCCAGTCTATCTGCAGAACCTGGAAGCTAAAATACTACACATGAGCAATGTTAAGAGTGATTCCAGTACCATTCAACAGACACATTGGTCTGGATGCCTGTAATTTGCGTTGTGTTTTGGTTTGGTTTTGTTGAGGTTTTGGGTTTTTTGGTTGGTTGGGGGGAAGGGGGACACGGGACAGTGTCCAAACTGAATTTTCATGTGAGAATAGCTCAAAGCTTCTCTCTGTAGGTTTTGACCCTTGATCATCTCCTTCATGACTTTCCTCTGGTGTTTGGTATCTGTAGAGAACTGAAATACAATAAAAATGCCCCTTTCATGCAGTATTTACTCAAATACATATATTCAACAGCATATATTACTGTTACTAAAGGGCAACATGGATGTACTGGGAAATACAAGCTAAACAAGTTGCTTTTTCAAAGTCATCAGTTTTAAGAAGTTCTACTTTGGAAACTACTCAAAACATGCATTTCAGAATTGAGCACTTACTATGTTAGTTTTCATATCAAATAGCAATTTCTCCATCTTTTGTTAGAAGAACTTCCTGACTGTAGAGCTTAGAAATTTAGCGTGCAACCTGACCAACAAGCTTGATCCTGTCCTCCTTTTCAGTAGCAGTAAGACCTCTACAGCTAAAAGTGGACTGAGTTTTCTAGTAACTGTTTCTGCTGAGACACAAACTGATGTCAAATGCTACTGTAAACTCTGTTAGTTCTCCAGCACTAAATTGTGTGTGATGTAACTAAGGCTTATTTTTGTCTAACATGAGCTGGTGACAGTGGAGACAGAAACCAATGCAGTCATGACTTGCAAACGATGTGCAAGCACACCATGATACCTTTGCAACATATGGTCTGTTAAGTTCAAGATTCAAGAAGCCTCATGTGCAGTAAGTTATGGTTGAGATTAGAATTAGAATTACAATTTTTATTTTTACCTAGTAGATGTTAACAGTACATGAAAAATGCATTCTAAATTATCTTGTACTGCCACCACCACACAAAACATGCTGTCTTTAATTAGCTAATTAAATGTTTTCTGAATATTTGCTGACAACTTTCCTTATTGGACTAGTGTCTCAAATTCACTTATCGTTTAATATCAAATTAGAATTTTGTCATTCTCTCATATACAACTTGGAATAAGACCACCACAAGTTTTATAATTAAAGTGTTCATAAGTCAGCTAAGGTAAAGGCCATTTGAAATGTATCATTTGGTTCTGCTTATGTAAAACTGTTTGCATTGAGTTGACCCTGTATCTTCTCTCCATGCAAGCACCTTCACACCTACCTGCTTTGATCAGCCAGAACTCCCAGCTTTTGCACTAGACACAATTAACTTTGGCAGTGCCTCTTCACAGGCATACCAGTGTGCAGTGTTTGACTGTCATTCTGTATCTGTTGAAATATTAGCACTTGGTTTAGGTTGTGTGCAAGAAGAAAAAACAGTAACAAGTCACAAATTAAAAAAAAAAAAACAACCAACATATGAAAGCAAAGATTTCTAGCCTGGACTTACCACTATCACAAATTATTCATAACAGGGAAAAAAGACAGACATCAAACATCCGTACCGAAACAGAAACTTACCCCACTGACTGATCTGGGTTGGAGACTGTTTAACCATACACTGAATCTCACAGGACCCTCTTTCCTTCGAGTCAAGACTTCATTGACAAAAGTAAACACAATCCAGGGCAGATAAAATAGAGCTTCCCAAGCACGCAGGCAAACACACAAGAAACTATGAACCCTCTTGAAAAAAAACATAATTTGAATCATTACTGAGCACTTCCATATACGATTAATATCTACAAGACACAGCTTATTTTGAAGCAAGTTTGACAACAACATACACTAGGGATATTCTTGCCATGACTCTTAGCATGAGATTAGTTGCCTGATCTCCAATTCCGTGCAAAAACGTAAAGGCCAGTGCTTCCTCAAAACAGTTGTTGTATTTAATAAAATGCTTCTGCCTGTAAGTTTCTAAGATCATCTCTCCTATAAAAGACCAGCAAGGCTTCTTTCCTTCCATCACATTTTCTTTTTAAGGCAAGATTCTAAAATTAGTTTGCAGCAGGACTGAGATATCAGTATGAAAGTCCTCATGTTTTAGCTGTTTATGATATGCAAACTATTGTATTTTCTACCTAATGGCTTTCTAGCTATCAAAAAAAAAAAAGTCACAAGCATTCCATGCTGCCGTTACTTCTACATGCAGAAAAGTTTGTATCAGAAAACTGTATTAGATGCTCTTAATTTAAGTCAAACTTTCATCTTCTAGTTTACCAAAACATACAAAAAGGAAGCATAGTGCATGTAACAAAGCTTGACATAGCCAACAAAGAAAACTGCAACAGATGCCTAGAAGTCCTTCACTGTTGACGTGTTCAAAATCCATTCTCTAGAGGCTGCAGAATTAAGCATTACATTATGTAGAATTCAACTGAGAATAAGCCTGTATTTTTTTAGTTACTCTTTCAGATAGCTATTTCCCCAAGTTTTAAATTATTCTTAATTTATAGTTTAATATCTACATAACTGAAATCCCCACAAGCATTTTGCAAGCTAGACCCGAGTTTAATATTGTGTAATTGCTTCTCCTCGTTTGTTTTTTTTTTCTGGACAAGTATTATATTGAGTATTGCTTCAGATATAATTTTACAAGTGAACATCAAGTAATCTCCTATTCTATTATTTCTTAACTATTTTTATTGTAGACTTCAATACAAAAGAAAAAGTCTTCAAACAGAACTGCCAACTTCATACTTCAAGATGTAACTTACTGTAACAGTTTGCTAGCCCAGACAATCTTTTAATGTCCTTTTTTCAAGTCATCACAGAATTTCCATTTATCAGTCAAGTTCTTTCATTCTGTTTTATAAAATAAAACATGCATATGTATTTAAGTAGCCTGCGTAACAGAAGAATCACATACGGTACCTAATAAAATGCTTTATAGTATTACCTGTATAGACAAACTTCACAATTTTGTCAGAGAGAAGCTATAGGAAGTACTTGGGTGAGCACTAAATGGACACTGCAATACATCATTAAAACTTTTTTTTTTCCACGCTAACTGAACACAGGTTTCAGAAATATGGCATATTCAAGCCAATGCTAATCAAAAGTTTGATTTCCCAGCAATGTATTGTGATACTATGACGCAGTGTTTTCATTTTTTTTTTTTTCACATTTAAAATACATAGAAAAAAGGGGTGCAGTAGAAAAACCAAAGTCTCTAAAAATATCAATAGTCTCATTACTACAATCAAGTAATAGTTTTTCATACTTACTGCAGTTCATTACAAAAAAAAATGCAATGAAATATATATTCTACATTCTACAATGGAGATGGAAGATCCATCTCATCTCCCAAGTGGGGACAGAAGGACATGGGGAAGGGTATAGTCCCCAACTCCAGTGGAATCACTTGAACACCTGTTAGCAGCATGTACAATGGCAAGCCATTCTCAGAGAGCCAATAATTTAACCATGGTAACAGTGGCCTTTAAGGAACTCAATCATTAACTGGACTATACAGATTTGAGTTCTACAGTACCCAGAGCTATAACTGTAGCAAAATAATACTGAGTATAGACTAAAATAGTATGCAAACATATGATGTGTATTTGCAGCTTAATAAACAGTCGTAAAAGATATTGAGAAAGTCTTAAGTATTTTAAAAGAAAAGTGAAGAGACAAAATGTAAATCTTAACATTCTTCTCACTACAGACAACCACTTCATGTCTTCTTTCCCCACTCATTCCCCATTATGCATTAACACAACACATATTTCTTCCCTCTTCATCATCACTTAAATCAGAGCAAATGGTTATTCTGAGCAGTGTTCTAAATATTAATGTAAAAATTAGATCTATTTAGCAGCTAGCAATCAGAAAAGTCAGTATCATCTGACTATCCTGTCTTCCATCTATCATACGGCAAATCTAAACTACTAATACATGTTTTTTTAGAGCATGAATATATAGTGTAAACAAAGTTAATCTGAGGGAAAAACATGACACTATGGACAAAGACATCAGTAATCCATTTCCACATGGCCTAGTCATAAAGTACACAATTCAATGGGAGGAACCAGTTACTACAAGGAAGCCAAATTCACACAAGCTTAATCTATTTCAGAACTGCAGCTAACATTAAACACAAAAACCTACAAGTTATAGGAAAAGAGGGCTCATAGCTATCATCACAATTAACTTGTCTTTGTATTTTATTAGAATTACTCAGTTTAGTAAATGACTGAAAGTTACTAGAAATTTCTGTAGTTTATATACACAGTTTAAAACTCCATGAACTTGCACGTTTCTAGTTATTAAACTTAAATGGTTTCCAACAACAAACAAGACTTAACAAGATTAGAGCCCACTACCCATAGTTCTATCTCAATTTTGATTGGGTATTCAAAACAAAAAACCCACAAGAGAACACAACAAACCAAGTATTTCTGCTACATATTCCCTACAAAACAGTATTTGAAGCCACAGTTCAATTTAAATCCAGTTTGACACCTCAGAATAGGAGAGTGTCATGAAAGCAATGGAGAAGATAAGCACAGCCATATTTCTACCTCCATAAGCCCAAGGCAAGGGATGCCAAGAGGCACCTCCAACACTTCTCATTCAGACGGACAACAACAAGCTATCCCGGCAGAACTCCCAAGCTGAGAGCAGCAGCCCAGCCTGTTTTTGCAGGCAGCCAGCAAGCCAAGAGACACAAAGCAAAAGGGAAGCTACAGCAGAGATGGCAGAAGAGAGATAAAAAGCCAAGTTACAGGGGGGAAAGGGAAGAACAACATGGCAATAGAAAAGGATAACTGCAGTGCCACAGTCAAGGAGACTTAGAGAAATCCCTAGAAGGCCTACACACAGTGCCCCATTTATTTATTTATTTTAAACTCCAGTACTTGTGGAACTTTTTGTTTGGTACTCAAATAATAAACAAAAACACGGGTGGGGGTGAGGGTGTGTGACAACAGGACAGCCTTGAGAGTCAAACCTTTCAAGACTGGTTCCTACATCCTACACTCCTCCTGTAGCAGAACCACTGACTTGAGTGATCACTGACCTGAACACACCTGCAGCATTAACATGCCTCATATACAAAGCCAGTGACAGGACTGGAGCCAATGTTATGGGTATAATACTTGGGCTTCAACATTAGCCTGACTATTGCATCAGTCATGCTATTTTTAAGTATAATTCAGCTTCTCTTTCATGATCTGATGCAAGCCTGTATGGTTTTTATTTTGTTTTTAAACACTGTTCAAATGCAGTTTGTTCAACACCACCTTATTTGCCAAAATATTTAAGAGCCTTTCTAATATCATCTAACAGCATCTACCAGTGGGAACATCTATTAGAAGCAGCGATTGCTATGCTTGACAAGAGAGCTACTAATATTAAACTTTATCCTTCTAAATAATATGCAGAGCTAGCAAAACTTTTTTGTTATTATTCCAATTTTACTACTTTAGTCTACATGAAGAACAGTATCAAAATGTTTGGCATCACTGAAAAAAAGTTAAAATGCATCACAGGTACTATACCCTGAAGGCAAAGCTTTTTCTAACAGACACACACACACACACTAAACAAAAAGCATGACCATTTACCATGGAAATTTTGAAAAATCAGGTTATCAAGGTTTAAACAATCCAAGTGGTCAGATTCTCAAAAAGACAACTTTCAGTCTTCAAAACTTATAACCAGAATGCATTCTTATTTGTGCTATATTTCAAAGAGTTTTATCATTTGAATTTACAGCTCAAAATTCTAATGCAATTTTAACTTGAGATTTGAACACACACTTTTCTTGGATGATCAATGCACACATTAGCACTTACCAGAGGTGGCAATCCAGCATTTAGAAGAAATTAGGCCCTGTCAAGAGTATTTTGCAACAGATATAATTGTTCTTCCCCACACATCTTTTAATTGCATGTATTGGGAAAAGAACATCAAGTTCCCAGGTTTTAAGTACCCAACATTTTAGAAATCCCTTTCCCTTTAACCAATCAAAGCTGAGATGAATGTTTTGAAAGTGTTCTCCAAGTGCAAATGGTTTTGAGTGCCCAGTTTGAAGTATCCTTGGCTCAGTTTGAGAAGCATTCTTCCTTTGAGACCACCAATACAAGCACATTTTAGAATATGAAGTGAGACTAGCCTGTGCTAGAATAAATACCACCCAAGAGACAGCATGAAGTAAATAATCAACTAAAACCAAAAAGGTTTTATTAGAACATGAAGCTACAATAAAATGTAATGCAATGAAATGGAATGCAACTGATGAGTCAAAAGTACATGAGAACTATACTGGAAAAAAATGTTTCTTCCCAAGTCTCTGGGGTTGGGGAAGAACAAATGCCCTTCACTATATATTACCTTATTTTTGGTTTACCTAACACAAAATTCAAAATATTTCCATAGACACCAAAAACACATTTATAAACATTTCAAAAGGTAATGCATACTCTCTTCGAAAGAATTCAACATAAAAAAAGCTTTGCTGAAAGGCTAGCTGAAAAGAATAATTTGGGAGTTCTCAACTTAAGACTGCAGCAGAAACGCAACAGAATTCTTTACACAGTCTTGCTGAGCTTTGCCCAGTTCCTACACTATGCATCTAAAAACGCACCTTTCTACAGCTTTCAGAGTTTACAACCTCAGAAAAAATGTAGACTCTGATTTGTCATGTGACTTAATAAATTAGGAGGCTACAATCACTGGCTTGTTTCTTATGCTGACTTTATCCTAAACTTACTTTCATTGTCATGAAGGTACATTCAGGATGACATTTGAAATACTGGCAATTTCTCAGCCACACCTAATGTATCTTAAACATAACATCACCAGAAACTGGGTTTATCATTTGTGAAACCCCTGTCGCCATGCTGATATGATCAGATCCCAAAATACAAGACCTGGCAAGAGGAAGACAAACTTAGAGAGCTACTCTCTCCTCTTTTAATAGCTAACATCATAGCCTTTTCAGAAAGTTTCACAGAAGTTCATGACAAGGGACAAACAGTTGCCAATTCCTCCACCTTTGTTTTGCCTTGAGTTATCCACCAAATCCATTTAGCAATTAAACCAACAGGAAAAAAAAATAGTTTGAATAAATCCAAACAAGGATACAAAAGCATATTCCATTTTCTTGGCTCCAATATACCCACTCTGGTCTGCTCACCAGCCAAAGTAAAACCACAAAAAACCCTAACAAGTTCTGAATTACTAGTATAACGAAAGTCTGAGCATGTTATTTTCACTCCATCATGCACTTATGTCACATACTCTACTAGTTCACAAGACAAAATGAGGAAAGTGATGAACAGAAGCTTTCCAATGCCAGAATATCTGGAACCAGTAGGTCTAAAGTACCTCGTTAGGCCTAGTGATCCCTTGAGACTTACCTAGGATGCGTACAGCAAGTCCAATGGCTATGCCTCTCCATTTGTGTGATGATCTACACATACCTAGCAGCTGCTTCTTCTGGAAGGAATTTCAGAGCCTGCACAGGTTGACAGCTGTCCAGGAGCTTATAGGCTGCTGCCCAAAGCAACAGGGTAACAGTGTGCCATGAAAAGTTGAAGAGTTGGCAAACAGACCATGGCAGGTCAGCAGGTTCTCTTGAGAACTTCACAGTCCTTTACTTCAAGCTTCTACAAGCATCAGTGAAAAGGAATTTGGAACACATGAACAAAAGCAAGACTTTTTCTTTCCTTAGGGGTGTCCCAAAAACCATGTAATAAGATCAAAAATCCCTCAATCCCAAAGGGTTGAGCTCAAGGCAGCTTTACTGACTGCACTGTGGGTTCCAAGACTGAAGGAGCCAGGAAAGGGGACATGATATGGCTATAAGCCAACAAAGAGCGAAACAGGCAAGCATTACTTACAGATTGCAAAAGAAACAGTAAATTTCCTTATGGTCCTTCCAGAAATTTTACTTTACAGAAAGCTAGATGTTCTCTCTCTCTCCAACTACAGTGGATTAAATTCAATTTATTAAAAATAAATATTCATCATAGTAACACTTAAGATATAAAACTGTATACAAATTTTACAGGTTGCTAAAACTTGCTACTTTTAAGTCAAACTGACCATATAATGTATTAGAATAAACTAAATATAGACAATAAGCAGTACCAGAACTGTAGCCTTAAAGATAAAATACTACAGTGAATTCACCACACCTCTTCTCCTTTCCACTTTACACAACATCCCACCTGTAGCCTTCAAATAAAGCAAACTAAAAGGTCAGGGAGGAAGGCAAGGATAGATAGTAAACTGAGAAAGGTAAAGAGACCTTAGGAAGGAAGCAAGCTGTTTGAAACAAGTCAGTCATTGGAATTTACAGTGTATCTATATCAAGTTTCTTGAAAAATTTTTCCAGGGGGAAAAAATATATATAAAATTCAGGTATGTGGTAGGAGTAAGTTAAAGGTGTTCTGAAGAAGCAAGAATTAGCTGTATGCTTAGGAGGACTAATACAAGTCAGGCTTGCAGTCTACACATCAGCCTAAGATACTTAAGGTTTTCAGTTTCAGTTCTGTGATGGAGGAAGAACGTTACCTCTGTTACAGTGAAGCACCACCTTCAGTTCCTGTTTTACCATCATAGGTCCCAATTCTTATGTTCCTTTCTTTTTTTAAAAAAAATAGGGTCACAAAGCAAGTAATCATGCTTCCTCGTTGCATATGTAACATAGTTTAAAAGGACAATTTATAGAAGTGTATTGAATTTCTCACAGGATCACTGACTAGTTGAGGTTGGAAGGGATCTCTGGAGAACACCTAGTCCAACCCCACTGCTCAAAGCAGGGTCAACTAGCAGAAAGGAGTAACAAACTATGAAAGCAATAGGTAGCTGCGAGATATTGCAGTCTACCAACTTTGAAAACTAGAAGTAAGCAGGGCTAACAACTAACAGACCACCTTCTCCTCTTCCTGCCCATTTTTTGACAAGTGGGTAGCAATGTACTCATACTTTGTTATGGGAAACAGAAACAGCATTGAAGAGACCTGGATATTAATTTTTGCAAAAGCAGGCTTTTTATTTACAGGAACTATCATGCAATCAGTGAAGCACAATGTGTCACAAAGCCATTAAGTAACTATATTTAATAAGGTGTCAGAATGATACATATGTTATCAAATCAGTAAACTTTGTTTACACATGTCACAATTTGGTATTTCCCAATTTAGGGAAAACCTTTCTCTATTTGACAAAAACCTCTTCCAGGCAATATACCACACCTTCACTGACAGAACAGTTAATTATTGATATAACTAAATCTATATACAGCAAAACTAGGACATCACATAAAAAGCTTGCATCTTAGAAGTTTTAGTTTCAAGTGTAAAACATTTAGCAAAGATGGTAGATTCTTCTCCAACTGAGTCCTGAATCTGTTCAGTAACTGCATTTTTTAATTTATAACTACTTGTTTTGAAGAGCCAAGAGACAGCTACAGAAAATGTGTGAATTTCATTTTATCTGCCTGTATGACTTAACCCAGGAAACACCAAAAGACATGAAAAAAGAAAGTGTGAACAGAAACAGAAGCTTCAAAGAGCCAGTTCCAAAAAGAGCAAAGATAAGTAATATTTTCAGGGACATTATTTTTTATTGACTTCCAAGGGATTTTTATCAGGATGCTTTGGGACCCACTGCATTTGAAAAGAGCACATGCCAAGACTACTAAATAAACCAAAAGAGCAAGAAAGCAAATAACATAACCCCTCTTGAAGCACGAATATTAGCATGGGGTTTTTTGGTTAGGTTTTATTTGTTTGGGGAGGGGGTTTTGTTTGGTTGGGGTTTGCTAAGTGTAGAGTTGTATTAACTCAAATCCATAAGCAGATTTAAGGAGACTAAATTGCTTCTCCCTAGTTATCAAGTAAATAGTTATAGTCACTTGGGACCCTTTAAAGACAGTGATTTATTTAAACTGGGCAATTGACTTTGAAATTATTATAGGCATTTGTTATTACATTTCTATATTATATAATAAAACATGGTTTTAAACATCAAAGCTGTGGCGATTTTTAAAGCTATGATGTCTGTTCTAGTTGTTTATAAACAATCATCCACATTAATAATAAAAAACTGTATGTTGCAAACACAGTAGATGCAAGAACTCATGAATAATCCCACTGGCTTCAATCTCTAAGTACATGTATGTTTTCAGCTAAAGCTACATTATTAAAAACCTCAGAGATGTAAAAGTTTCAGGAACTACTCAAACGTCAAAATTGTGAAAAATCAAAATCCTCAAGTGGAAGGTATCCAGATTCCTATTTTCGGGGATTACTGGTGCAAGAGATAGATGAGAAGTTCAAAGAACGAATATAATCAAATATGTCTCAGATCATGGCAATTCACACTTCCCCCCTCTTGATAATGTTCCCTTAGAGAGCCATTCAGACAAAAAAAACCCTCAAAACATAAATCAGAATTTACAGTACAAAATATCAATGAAGTTTTAGACAGCTATGAGTAAATTCCAATAGAAAAATCTTCCCTGGCTACATCACCCTCTTTCCTCCAGGAAAAATGGGTTCCAAATATCTAGAAATAATAAGCATTTGTCAAAGGCTTTGAAATTAATCCTGCCTAGATACAGCACAGAAATAACTACTGCATCATAAAAGTTAAAATACCTTAAGAATCCTTTTCCTAAATCTATGCAGGATTGCAAGAATGATCAAGTATCAGTTTAAAAAGTTAAGAAAAAGATTTGTTTGTCCATCTCCTTCACAGCTGGGACTTCCATGCATTAAACCTCAGGTATGAGGGTTTTTTTTTATTATTAAATTGGCTTTCTATTACACAGTTAATTATTTGAACTGATTATATTAACCTTTAGAGGATAAAAAGTATTAGTACAAACTAGAGAATTTAACAGCTTGTTTTGGTGCTGGAACACATGTAAGGTTCTTTTGTGTAGCAAATGAAAAGCTTAGTGTGGATCAGATCACCCAAACCAAAACAGAAAAACAGCATTACAGATATGTCTGAATCAGGTTCCACAGTCCTTAGAACAATTCATATTTTCCATATAATTTCAAATAATGCAAAAATATTTGCATTTCAGTCTCATTCCAATTAATAATACATTTATTAGTAAATACAACCACTTAAATTCTTTTCCATCTGCTATCTCCTGAAGCTTCTGGGTTTTAGCAGTTTATATTTTAAAGTAAATCACATACTAACACGAGTAACAAGTTCTTCAGTAGAGATCTACATAACATGCAAGTGTTTATTTCCTTTTGCATTTTTTAAGGGCGCTGACAACAGGAGTCATTGATTTCAAAGCAATTTACGCAGTATGAATTATGCACTGAGCTGGTCTGCCTTATTTTTTCCTCTGAGCTTTGTCTTCATCCTCACTCTACTTATATGATTTCTCTTTTTACTTAAAAAAATTTCAGTGCCATTTTGGTATACAGTTTAAAAAGAGTATTTAAGCCACATCAATTAACCAAACCAAAGTATTTAAATACTCAGCAATATTAGAAACTCAGCAATCACTTTCATCATTTTCTTCCATTAGTCTCAAACCTCTAATTACAAAAGCATAATTGTTTCCAAAATGCAAACAGCAGTGACAATTCTTTTCAAAGGCAAAACAGCCAACGCTTACCCTTCTTTTTAATTACTTAGAATGAAGAAGTGTACCAGGAGCACCTTACCTTAAATCCCCATCCAGCAGAAATAACATTCCATCCATCCCCACAGCCTATTAACCAATACTGCACACTTCAAACACTTCTGCTGGAATTGTAGCTGATTGCATAATAGAAGATTTTGCAAAAGGCACCTATTAAAATTACTGGCACCAATTATTAAGACTAATTAGATTTATAAACTTATTCAACCCAGCAGTCAGTGTCCTACAGAATTACTTGGCTAGTTGAGAACAGTTTAGCCCTTTATACTGTTGAACTGTTCATCACAGGCATATCCTGTTGTATGTGGGAAGCAACACATACGTATACAATTCGTACATGCACATCTTAAAAACTGTTTTCACAGTACCATTAATATGGAAGATAAAGATTAATGCTTTTAAGATCAGCAAAAATGCCCTAGTGAATTACATGTGGCAAAAGCTTTTGAAAAAGGAGCTAGCCAGTCTAATTAGATATACCTAAACATACTAAGTATGGCAGCTTAAAATAAAGGGTTAAAACAACACACTATTACAGAGTACTATCTGGAGGAAGAGGATAAATTTACAGTCAATGGACTTGGCTTTATCTTCCTACCTGCCCCTCCTTACCCACAAGTGTTTATAAACATTCCCCATCAGATTCCTTCCGTGAGAACATACTCTTTTTAGTGTTGATTATCAGCAACCCTTCTTTATCCTGTATTTTGGCTACTTAACCACCTTCATGAGAATAGTTTCCCCCCCCTGCAGTCAAGCTTCTATTTCTCATCTTCAAAGGCCCCTCTGTTGTGCATTGATGTCTTTTTCAAGATACAGATCAAGTCCAAAAACCATGGATCAATAAAGTCACGAACTTAAGACCCCTTTCTCCTAGGAATGCTTTACAGAGATACCAACAAAGTTATACTGGAGAGGTTGAGGTACATTTTATTAAGAGTAAAGCTACACAAGTAGCTTACACATATGGTTGCATCCCCCTCTCCAATCTTCAGCACACATCTTCCACAAATGTAAGACGCTCATGTTTGTCCCTCTTCCAATAGGCATGAGCAAGATACGGCACATGGCTGGCACTAACAGAGTAAATACTATGGTTGTTTATTTCATATGGGTATTTTCTTCCACTTCCAACAAGTCTGTACCCACTTCCTGAGAAGTTTTAAATACTCAAAACTAACTGAACAATTCATCACCTTAGATTTCCCATAAACACAGCATTTTACAGTATCATCTAAACAATAATATGATGTAAATTTCAAACACAAACTATCCAGCATGAGAAAATTTCTGAACAGTAGTTAAAGTGTAAATAGAACACTTGGCTAATCCTATTTTAGTGTTATACAGCAATTTCTAATCTCATATGCAAGATGCTTTGTTACAGCAATAGAAAGATAGTCTAGATGAACTTATTACACTGGATGGGGCTTTGAGCAAGATAACAGATTGAGCGGAAGGTGTCCCTGCCCATGGCAGGGGGGTCAGAACTATATGATCTTTAAGGCCCCTTCCAACCCAAAACATTCTACAATGATTCTATAATAAAACAGGCTATAGACAAAAAAATGCATTAAGTATAGAAATTCATGCCAAGACACTAAGCAAAACCACATTTGATAACTGGTCTCATACATTAGTTATATGCCATGCAATGACTTGGAATGTATTACCTTGAGTGTTGCATTTTGTATTTTAAACCAAACATAGTAATTCCCTCCAGTACTACATGATGTTGCAGCAAACAAGGAGCATCTGAGATAGCTTATATCTGATATCTAGAAAATGTTAATGTAATTTATTGGCTGTAGTAACTGCAATTAATTTTTAAAAGTAAGTTTTCCCAAACTGTTTATATTTAAAACAAGATCAACAGGCTTCCTGCATTTCTAAATTTATTACTCATTTTACTGCTAACTTGCAATGTAATTGCATTATTTGTGTATAAACCACATCACATTCCCCTTTAAAACTAAATCAAACATCCTCTCCAAACACCAAGTACAACCCCTGAAAAGTCTGCACACTCCTCCAGCTTCTGAAGTAGGATTCCTGAAAGAAGGTGCTGTAGATCAAATACAATACTATTATTTAGCCAATAGCTGCATAAGGAGAGAAACAGGCAGATACAGCATCTGGGGCTTGTCTTAGCCCAGGTTTTAACTAAGTCTTACCCACAACGGTGGTATTCTGGGGATCATATTCATGTCTTGTCCAAGTACAAACTCATTAAGCAAAACATTAATTTCTACAGAGCAGACAAGATCTACACACTTTATTCTGTGTAAGTATTCTACTGCCGAATTAAAACAGCAATACAACACAATGAAAAGAAAGCTATTCAAGACATTAAAAATTAGAAGTGCTAAATAAAGTCAGAAAACAAACCTAAGCAGATTACTTGTCTCCTTTAGGGTTTAGTGACCTCTGACATGCTTGCTGATCTGCAGAGCATCCAATACACCAGCAACACTAAAAATCCTGAAGTCCTGAAAAAGGTGCTCCACAACTTATTAGTAGCGTGAAGACAAATTCCTCCTCAATGTTACTTAAAGCATTTGAAAAAACAGCACTGTGAAGAGGGAGTGTTTTGAAAAAGTTATGCCAGATCTGTCCTTGTAACACTCTTTAAAATGACTATCAGTGCCCTGGTTGCAAATGTGATCCCAAAGGCATAAATCAAGTTTAACTGTCCTGTTCTACATTTTTACTTTGAGGACAGTTCAGATCAACTTCGGTAACATCATCACCTGACAGAACTGGACAGGGAAGCACAGGAAGTATTTCACACCTTTTATTCAGAGTACTTTGCAGGCAACAGTAGAATTGATAACCTGATAGTTTTAAATGCTTAATACTTGTCTATTTATTCATCAGCAACAGCTAAAAGAGTTACCCACACTCTAAGAGGGGTTATCACAACAGAATGCATCTTTCCTGCTCTGAGGCAGGATGTAACTACCAAAGATGACTCTGGGAGGAGCAGGGAAGGAGGCTGCTAAAGGCCATCCCTCCCCTTGGTACCTGCAGTGCCCTGCGAAAGGACAAACATATTTCAATTCCATCACATAACCACTAAACATATTTATATGTTTATAAAGAACTACCAGCCTAGAAAGGCCTACAAGTGTATCCTGACATACTACCAAGCATTTGAGAAGTATGCAAGCAGGGAGAACAGAAAAATCCAACTGCTGAAATTTATTTCTTTTTACCTCACTGGTGCAGCTACCACTTTACTCTGTATAACTTCAGCAATTCTTCATAGCTAGCTACTCTATGTGCATTCCTATAATACATTTAGTTATTTTGTTGCCAATAAGAATTGTTGCTATCTAGTGTGTCTTCACAGGATTTTAAGGTTGCTTTTTAAATATTTTGTTAAATAAGCACATCATTTGAAAATTTTAGAAAATTTAAACATCAGAATCTGCCTTCTGAAGCTGTTGTAACATTTAAAGCATTTTTCTTCTTTTACAGGCTTCCTGGATGTTTGCCAGTGGGGCTCTAATGCCAGTGCTATAGCATCTAAAATGCTATTTTAAGCCATTGCTTTGCTGACCATCACATTTTTCAAGCACGAGAACAGCTTCCTGAAAAATAAGGATTCTAAGTGTTTTTGTTGTTAATGAAACCATAAATATCTTGCTTTTTGTATGACAATTTCTGACCTATGCTTTGATACAAGTAGGGCAGTTGTTAGAACTTTCCCTACTTTAAAGGTGCAACAACCTCTGAACTTTTGCTATTCCACAAAGTCACTGCATCCCAGCTAGTTTTCAACGGCCATGGGATCAAATGTAATCATTCACATTTCTATAAACAACAATCAAGGCTATGTATGGCCGCCTTCTGTACCTCTGTTCTCCACCTGACTCAGTTCTCTCTCTTGCCTTTATACTTCCCTACTGTTTTTCAATAAAGTTGAAGTAAAAAGAATTTCGTTTTAGTTTATTTCTAGTTTGGAATAAGAAGGTATAGAGCAGTATCCTGTCTTTAACAGTTGCCAGCCAAGTACACCAGAAGTCATTGAAGAATGTGAAAGCAGCAGCTACAGCAGATCTCAGACATACTTTTGCTTCCCCTGCATTAGCTAGAAGTAGTCCTAGAAGCTGAAGCCAAACGTCATTTAATTTTCCATATACTATTATAATTCTGTATTGTTTCCTATGTAAGCATACATACATACACACACATATTTTTTCCTTTAAGTGCTGATAATTTCTAGTCCTTCAGAGAATCTTGTGGCAATGACCCCCCCCACCCCCAGACAGAAACCTTTCTTAAAATTAGCCAAAGCAAATTTACCCATGTCCTCTTGTTCCCAAATTATTTGAGGGCACGTAAGTTCCAGATCTTGTTCTAAACTAGTTCTCAAAATTTGAAGTACTTTGTCAGTTCATTTTGAATTCCTTCTAATTTCCATAAATATTTAGTCATTTTAAAAAATACACACCACAACTGAATTGAGATGTTGTAGGACAGGCTCCAGCAACACAGCAAGCCTTAACTCATTAGCTATTTGTTTTCAAAGGCTCAAGTTAAAGTACTCAATTTATATGGGCATTCTGGGCTTCAAAACCGTCCACACCAAAATCAAATTACCATTTTGGCACACTTGGCAACAGATTCAGAACCCTTAAATTATTAATTCACCACAGTAATAGTGGGTAAGAGTGAAAAATCCTAGGAAAGCAAAAGTGACCAGATAAGACACTCCACTGTACCTGGAGAATGCATGAAAAGTAAAGCTACTGCCCCTAACAACAGCTCCATTTCCTGCTAGGACCAAACATTAGGAGCAAGCAAACCTACCCTAGAACAACACCAGAAAGGGCTTCTGGTTAAGTAAGCATGACTCTAGGAAAACAAAGAAGGGAGAACAACACAAACTGAGGTCTTCCCATAGTCTGACAAGAGGAATTAGCAGTGTGCAAACTAATTAAATCACTCATACCATCATTTTCCTTACCCCCTTTCATTGCTTCTTCTGTCAAGACTCACCAACAGACAGCTTCATTTTCCTGAACCAATTTACCATTCTTCAAGAGTTGTCAAGCAAAGAACAGCAGATGCTGAACCAAACTGGACAAATGGAAGAAGCACAGAACACACTGCTGAAGCAGAACTGTAAGACACCATTCCAGGCTTAGAAACAGGATGCCTTAGTTCAAGCAGCATAAGCTAGCTCTGCAAGTGTTGCATTTTGCCAACATTATCAGGAAAGGAGCAGAACAAAGTCTTGAAGTCTGTACTTAGGTATGTAAACAGAGCAATACAGTGAAGCTACAATACAAACAGTTCGCATCAAGAAATGCAAATACACTAGCAAATCTTAAAATGCAACTCGCAGGCACATAAGATGTCCTAACCTGGTAAATCTACAACTAACATCAACTAATTACTTCTCTACAGTTAAGCATCAATTAAAACATTCACTTGGAAGGATATATGGCACTCCCACAGCTCTTGGTCATACTAGCCAGGCTCTACAAAGCCCACTCCAGCTGGCCAAAAAGCTTCTCAAATAGTCAATTCCTCCTATGGCAGTGGGCATGTGGCCATAAGCCATCAAGAGGGAGTAGAGAGGAATTCTTCCTTCCCTTCCCAAGGAGTTATATTGAAGGTAAGAGAAGCACATATATTCCTAGGTACCTTCCTTGTAGAAGGCTAAAGGTTCAGTATCTCCATTACAAACTGTTCCAAAATGCAAACCTCAATTCAGGATTTGCAAGTTCTTCACTGGGTTCTATTCAGATTCCTTCTTCAGCAGCTCTTTCTTCTATTACTGTTATCAATTAATTGAATAGATGAATTAACACAAGTATTTCCTTCAAGAAGATTAAGCTGCCAAGTCAACAGCAGCCATCCTGGCATTTTAGGTGTTCACTGGCACATATGAAACAGTTTTAATTTAGTTTTAATTTTCAGAAAAATCAGAACTGAGGAGAGTCTTAATTTTTCATGGTTTATGTCTGTGTAATCTTAACCCACTAACATCCATATACTTAGAGAAAAACTGCTAACTTCACCAGAAAAAAAATTGCAAATCTCTTTTCAGATACTGCATTTGAAACCATTTCTTACCAGTTTGAAATACAAACTACTTTTGTTTATCACTTAAGGATAATCTCACAGAAACTAGTCACATTCACTGACAGACACTATAATTAAATAGTATTCAAACATGGATGGATCTTCTTTCATAAAGAAAAAATTACTACTTTTCCCAACAATTATGTTTGGTACATTTCTTCTGTGGTCACTCGAGGCAGATGAGACTACTACTGGCAGTCACTTCTTTTAACTCATTTCCAAAGCAAAATGCTGATCTTTCCAGCAACCTCCTGCTTTCTGAAAGGTCTTTGTTTCTAAATTTTACCTTTTCCTTAGAAGAAGACAACATAAATCAGTGACTGAAAACATGCAAAAATTAAATGGCTAGCATTCACCCATCATGCTCAAAGCATTCTGCACAGGGACAAATTATTTTAATAACTTCATTAGAAATGTATACCTTAAGGTAGAGTATACAAAATGCTGCAGAAGATAATAGTTTTACACTATATTATCTTTTAAATTATAGTTACATTTTTAAGAATGGTGTCCAAGAAAGTTGAATTTTTTAGTAGAAGAGGCATTGTTTAACAACTCTAGCATACAATTTACAGAAGCTCTACATATACATACTACATTTTACAATATAAAACTAAAATTTACACTTCAACATTTCTGAACACAGACCTCACAGTGTCAAGCTGCCTATCCCAAATTGTGCAAAGGTACATGGGAATATTATTCAATTAATGCAATCTAGTGATCACAGTAACAAAAGCATGAGAAGGTTTGTCTGCATACACAAAGGCTATAGATTTAAACCAGACAATACCAACTTTCCTCTTTAATCACAAACAGCAGGTCTAGCGCCTATTATAAAGTACTCCTGTTCCAGAGCTATCTGACTGCAACTCTGATAAATTCCAAAGACTACCAGTAAATTCACTGAATTATAGGATTTTTAAAACCAAAGAAAGAAAGAAAAAGAAAAGAAGGGTGTTTGGGTTTTTGGATAACTGCATGGATCTTATATTGATCTGACGATATTCCATCTAATGTAACATGAAAACTCCATCATTTAACAAAAAAAGAGATGCCAATATATTGGATTTGTTTGGTTTGTTCTTGCAACACAAAAATTACTAAAACATTTTAGCTATTTGTAAAATGTTCATGTTCCTGAACATTAAGAATGGTTTAGTCTATCATGGTTTGGAGGTTGGAGTAGAAGGAACTCTTTGAAAATAAAACTTTTTCAAAAAGCAGGCTTCCTTAAACATCTCTCCAATTTAAAAAAAAAAAAAAAAAAAAAAAGGGTTGCATGGCTTGTTTGAACACTTTTTAGGTCAGTTAATATCAAGACAATCCTCTATTTGTAAATTCCTATAAACACTTCACACAATTTCAACATCCTTTACCGAATTTTTTGGAGGACTGTTTGTGATACTTCCAGGAGAAAACACTTTTATCCAGTAACTTCACAGGCACCAAAAAAGCAAATTCTAAATATTTTAAGTGTTTGGATGCTAAATATACACATTAAAGATTCCCAGAGATTGGATTCTGATTGCCTGGCAAATGCAAAAAGTGAAGATAACTACTGCTAGCCACAACTGTCTGCTATAATGTGTTAATATTTGTTTTTTCCCCTTCCACAGATCACAGTACTCTCTAGAAGCTGAAAATATCTTCATGCAAATCATTATCTTCCACTTACATGTTAATGTCCAATGAAAGAAAGAGACTGCTTAATTACTTCACCATGCTCTCACATAAGCAAGCAGCACTAAGAATCCTAACAGCAGAGTCAGTGAAATCTTACAAAACAGGCTAAACTATGCTTTCATGACAAAATGGTGACAATTTTCAATGCAGCAGTATTCCAGTGATGCTGTACTTTGTTATTAACGGGGTACATCTGTACAGGAATACAGAGATTACTGTCCTGTTTTGCCGCTCTTTTTTTTCATAAACCACTAAAAACAGTTAAGAGTTGCCTACTTTAAAGCATCCTGTCTTAAAATCAATTCAGAAATAATACAGACTTCAGACAGCAAGTTTTTTAGGATCATCATCTTTGCACTTTCTGATAAACCAGCCAGCAAAGCAGTGCCCCAACTCACAACTGCACATACTTGGCTCTAACACACACATGCCCAATACCATTTCAAAAATTAAAATCCCTTTTCCCACCATAAAAAGAAAGAAGAAAACTAAAACCACCATCAAACATTTCACACCGTTTTTCCTCCCTCCTCTCTCTCCAATCAAATACGTGCTTGGGAACGCCTCTCACAAGCAATTACAGAATTGGAAAGAGTCTCTCAAACTTGGAAAGAAAAAGAAGAACATGGAAGCAGATGCACATCCTGCACCAATCCCTAACCATTTATGCATAACTTGCCATTTCACCCAATTTAGGATATTAGGCCTACTAAAGAAACAATTGGCAGTGAAATATGCTGATCCATTCTTAACATAACCTCATTCAACAGATTAAAAGAGGTACATTTATACTTTGAATTCATTTCAGTGTTACAGTAAATTATTTAACAAGTACTTAAAATAGGTAGTCATTAACTCACGGTTCTTTTTATTTTATTTTCACTTGGTCATATTTTGTAAGAATGCAAGAAACGAAACTAAGAGCAGCAATTGTTCCTTTCTCACTTGCAGGTTTGTTTAGGGGTGTTTTTTCCTTTTAAAAAAGAATTAAGCTTTGTATTTTCTCATATATATGTATACAGATCACAGCATTCAGAATTTTAGACCAAAGAATTTAAAAAAAAAAAAGAACCTAATCAACACATTTAGTAGGCATTTCAAGCTGAAGCCAGGTCAATTTTCACTTACCAGCCTATAACATAAGCAAACCATAATGCTGAATATAAACTAATTATTACAACAAAATCCTTCCTTGACAGCTTTGAAAGACACTCAAGAGTTTGAGAATCCTGTACTGCAAGTGACATCAAAGGACAATGACTATTAATACCATGCACAAGTTTCCACACACAACAATCATGAAACATCCTGAGTTGTTCTGCTTCCCCTTACATGCTCTTCTACAGGGCAAGCATTGCTGCATGAACCCTCACAAAATCCTAGAGGAAACAAAAGCATACCTCTTCTGTCAAGCTCAACCTGAAAAATTAAAATTCTGTTTATAGTCTACAGACTTCCTTTTCACATGGTACAGAATCTTTTCACATGGTACAAAAACACATTATGATACTTTAGGACATATACATACATCCAGTAAAATTACCAAACTGAAAATAATCTTCCAGGAAATCTACATAAATTTTTTTTTTTTTGACTATGCTTATCCCAACTCAGTAGCAATATATGCCAAACAAGTCAGTCACTATTCAGATTCCGCCTGAGACGTTTTTGCTTGCTCTTCTTTAAAAAGGGAAATAATTCAAAACTGCAGTCACAACAGAAGTCAAAGTAATCATGAGTTATTGGGTTAATTTTTAATCACAGTCTTCCTTATTAGCAATAACAGCACTAAATAGATAGAAACACATTTTTAGTATGGTTACGTTTTGAAGTCTTTGACTTCTACAGTTTCTTACATATAAGTTACGACTGCTACTCATCATTTCTCTCTTTCAACACACAACTGTGTCAGAGTTGGGTGAAGTGAAGGTCAGAGGAAGCTTAAAAGGCATTTAAATTTACTCTCATCTTGACAGGGATTTTATCCCTATACATTGCACAAAGAGTTCAAAGTTCCTGGAAAAACATATAAAGTTATTTCTATACCATACATTTGTTTACAACAATTTAAAGGAAAATACCACTTCTAAACCAAGCACAAACAATTCACAACAGCCAATTTCAAAAACTTAACACTTTATGCAATAAAGACGACTGCTGACTATATATGTAAGCACTGAAGAAGATTAACACATGGTTACCAATAACTAGGACTCTTACTGACCTATGAGACAATGGATTACAAATAAAAGATCAACAATGTCTGGGGAAAAAAAATGGTATAACTTACATTTGATTTGCACCTTCCAATCTTACAGGAATGAACCAAGTGTAACACTGAGGATACAGAAATAAGTGTACACTAATAGCACTGTGTACTGAGATCACCTTATCTGAATAACTCATCTTTAAAAGCTACACTGCAATATAGTAGTAATAAAACCCCACTATTATGAAATGCCTTAAGACACTAAGACTATTGTTGGAATACGTATCCACATTTTCAGCAGCTTTCAGTACTGTCCCTAATACTTAGCACAGTACTTTGATACTGTTGTTTAAACAACTGCTGGAGAAGTTCAAATCTTGATTACACATGAAGAAATCAGAGCCCTGAAAAGTTTCTGCTGGATATCCATGCTAATTAAAATAAAGCCAAAAAAAACCCCAAACACCAGACATACAAACAGAAGGCTGAACAAGTACTTAAGTCACACACAAGCTCAATTTGTCTGGCCAAGCGGTTTAGCACACTTAAGCAGCACGTTATAAAACACTCTACAACCACCTTCCAGTTACTATCAAACTGTACCTTACTAGAGATACCATCTACGTTTTTTTAACAGGGGTTAACAGAAAGATATGAATGGACCTGCATTAAGTCTAAACTTAAGATCATCTGCTGCCTGTTCTAGCAATTTATAAAACTCTATTTCTCCCTTATACCCAAAAGAATGGGTATTCAAAAGTATATAAACAGATGATCAAGGTACCCCTTAAGTTTTATTAAAATAAATATAAAGCACCATTTTCTGAAAGTTTCCTTGAAAAAAAAACAAACATCAGCAGTACCTGCATTTATTGCTCTTCAAGGATTACAGTCAGCTTCAAAAAATGTTAAATTTCTAATCCTTAATGATAAACAAAACCTCAAACCCTTTACCTACCCCTACTCTGTTCTTCTAATGTACAGAATTTTGAAGGTACTATACCTACAGCCTCAGCAAGAAAGGCTAATTATAAAGAGTAGGTAGCCTGTTTAGGTAGCCGTTCTCCATTGAACAATGAAGTTACTTTGACTGTTCGGGACCATCACTAACCCTGCACTACAAGCAGAAATGTAAACAGGGACAAGAACTTAAAGTCTAAATGCCTACAACACTTAAATATACATCCTAATTGTCAAAAGGTACTCAATATATGAAGCTCCACCAACACTAAGCACCTCACAGGCAGTATAATAAACACCTGAATATGAACAAAAAACATATAAAAAACACATGACAACACACACTGGTATAAGTGTGCAAATAGAGAGATGAATTTTTCTCACTTAGCACAGTGGTAAAAGCTTGAATTCAAACATGAAGCACATACGGAGCAATGCTTAGACAGAAACATATTCCTATGTTTATATAGCCCAGTTTAAATGTTTTTGAATAATTCATGTAACATTATTTTAAGCTTACAGTAGTAATGTTAGGCTCAATGTAAACTTCCTCTGATTTTAAATATTATGATAAAAAGATTAGCAAAATTCTGGAAAATTACTAACTGAATTAAAAACAGTTAAAGCAACTTAGATGAAGTCAAGACCCACAAGTTTAAGTTAAGACTGGACTAGAAAAAAATGAGTCATTTCTGATGTACAAAAAATAATGCTAAAGAACATGTAATCTCAAATTAACTGCTTGCTCAAAGAAAAATGGTAAGCAAGTTTACTGTGTCTTTTCAACTCTACCAAAACAAGTGTCCAAGATTTTACTTTGCAACTGTAAAAAAATTTCATTAAATTGAACATGTACAGCTATTACAGCATAATGTTCTATTTGAACTATGATGAGTCTCACCCATTCTCTGCACAGCACTAAAGACAGAAGTCCTCATTTAGTAGGTACCAGAAAGTCATTTAGCCCGTAAGGTAACCAACAGTGATAAAATATCTACACTATCACAGGCAATAATACTGTAGCATTTGAATATATGTGAGCATTACAATCCCCGCCTGCCAAACATTCATAACCTCTAAATGTCTCTCAGGAAAGTCTATCCAGCTTCAGTGGAAGATGGAGACTTTTGCTTATAACTGTAACCACAAACCAAATCCTGCTTCAAACACTGATAACGTGCAGTAAGTGTTTGGAGGCTTGCACAAAATGAGCTGGTAAGGGTTTCTACAACACTACTGACTGTAGCACAATTACTATCTTTGTATGAAAATTCCAAAGGCAGACAAAGAGTTAAAGTGTTGCAAGAGATTAAAACCAGAAGGATGATCAGGTACTCCAATTTGATACCATAATTATGCTGCACTTCCATCATGCAATTCATAACTCTTTGAATGCTTTAGGTTAAAATAAAGTGGTATCTCCAGTCACTCAAGAGCTCCTTCCATCTTAGCTTTAGGCTATGGTTTCTTGTACAATCACACAGAGAATAAACTAGTTCTTTATTTACAGTGATCATTAACATGAAATAATTTACTGAATAATCTTACCCTTAGTCCCTGCTCAGTATGTTGTTAAAGCATGCTTTTGCTTAATAGCATTGCCTTTGGTGGCCTAAATGCAGTAAATGAAAGGCATAAGTCCACTTTTAAAAAAAGTTTTATACTTTAACAAATGACTGAAAACATGTAACACAGCACATTTTAGTCTCATTAATTAATCAAGAAAAGAACCATTGCATCAAATCAATGAGAACAAAGACACACTATTCTATTCTTTGTTTCACTTACACCAACCTGCAAACCCAGATCACAAATTATCCCCCAGAAGGCCATACCAGGCCATTTGTTATTATTACACTGATTCAAGTGTACATAGTTTCTTCTTCTAAAAAAAGACCTGTACTAGCAACACTACCATTTACAACTTGATCTACCTCCTAAGCTGTTAAACATGTCTGAAAAGGCTTATTTACTTTATTACCTTCTGTAAAGTGAGCATCATTACAGTTTGGGTTTTTTTTTTTTGTAGCACAGGTGTGCTATCCATTGTCTTTTTACTTATGCTTAAGCAAGATACATTCACACTTTTTTGGTGGCTTGTTTTGGTGGCTTTTTTTTTGGGGGGGGGAGTGGGGGTGTTGTGGAGTGGTTGGGGGGGGATGTTAATTATTTTCCCCTACCAGCCTCCTAACTTTGCTAGTTTACCACTGACTGTTAGAGTCATTACTCTATTGTGGCATTATCTAGATCACAGTAACTTGTAAAGGCTGAAAGACTTCACTACCAATACACAGACTGACAAATTGGTAATTCTAGTGTCCAGATTAGCCTGTAACAAAGAACACAAATCCTGAGACAGTATCAAAGATTGCTTTTCATCATTAAATATCTTAAAACCTTCTGTTTGTTTTATATACACATACACAGACAATTTAGTCTGCTTAAACACTGGCAATTTCCAAAGATCAGCCAAAACTATAGTGCTAAGACATGTTCATTATCAGTTGGAGATATATTTCTCAGCATCTCCAACAATCCACCTTATCTTATGTGCTAAATTACTGCTTTTACAACCCCCTGCAATCTGTTGGTTCCTCCTGTCTTGAAAGACAATGCAATACCAAGCACTGCAGTGATCCTTAGTTCAAAGCATATCATGGCATGCAGAAAATGCATCTATAAAACACCAGAAAAAGATCCATCCAAACAGGTATTGCCATCTACAGCTGGCCAACAGACATACAAAGTGCAGACCCTAGATTTTTCACTGTTCTTAGAGCATTGAGCTATAAAGTCAATTCAGCCAACAGTAGGTATTTTATTTCATCAGATGAAATGAGAAGCTGGACTGGTCAGCATGACACAACAGCAGCCACATTTTCTTTGCCAAAGTGCTCTTTTTCCTCATGTGACCTGCCATTACTGAGGGTAGCTATTTTTTCAAGTTCCATAAATAGCCAAATTGAAAATATGAAGATATTTTAAAAGTCAATTTCCTAGAACTCAATGCAAGTTATTTTCAAATTGGTAACAAGATTCCGAAGCAAGTTTAAAAACTGAAAAACAGAAAATAACACTGCCCCTAGGATGCAACTAAAAAAAAAAAAAATACCACCATAAATCTATGCTAAACCACAATAAATCCTTTGTTGCGAAGTATCTTCTAAAAGTACCTTCTCCATTTTTTCAAATTCACAGAATTTATATCAAATAAAAAAGCCCATATAAACTCTAAAACAGCTCACAAAATAAAAATAAGTATGCAAAATAGTTACCACATCAAAAATAATGTTTAACTGAAACTTCCAGTTCTACTTTTGTATGTTCATTCACTACTGCTTACCAACATCTTTAACAAGTATTCAATTACATCTCTAAAAAATCTCATTTATACCTGATCAACCTTTCTACTACATACCTGCATACATGATGAAAATTCATCCAATTTCCTGACTGTACTCTTACTTTACAAGCTAGTACTAGTTACTACTACTGGAGATTCTCAGAGGCTGTTCACAATCTTTCAATTCTCATATTCAGTTTTAATCTTCCAGTTTCTCCACCAACTTATGACTAGCCAAAACATAAATCCTATACAGAAAACATTTCCTCCACTTTTTTTTTCCCCCCTCTGTCCAGCTGTAAAGGGGATCTTTTAATAAAAATTTATCTTCAAAAAGAAAATGATGATACTGTCAGATATTAAAGAATACCTCAAATCTCTATGTCAATTTTATGTGTTTATCACATTTTCTTCCTTTCTCTTTTGCTTCACTGTTGGATGAAATGCAAACAGGTGAAAACAACTTGCATCAGACTAAAGAATGAAAGCAACTCTACAAGAAATGCTGTCAAGGACAGGGAGACAGTTGTTAGTTCTCTTATCCTTCATTCACAAAATCTGCTTTTGAGTAATGGTAAACAATGTTTCAGATTAAGTTGTTTTTAAATTCACTTACAGCAGCCTTTATGAATGCTGTAAAATGCGTTGATTTTTTAAAAGTTTTCACTTTACAGATAATTTAAGAATTACACAAGACTGTACACAAAATCTTACTGCAAGCACATATAGCATAATAAAGCACTGTCTAGGAAGATGTAAAACTAATTTTGCAGCACTAAGTATAAATATATAAAAGAATTCACTGCAATATAAATATGTACTTATCCATTCTTAAGTTTCACAAACATAAAAGAAATCCCTCTTCTGCAGTTCTAGAGATGAAACACTAAACCAAAAAACTGTGTCTGAAATTGACAGGATTTAATAACTGACTGAATAAATCAAGGTAACTGCTCCAAATCCAGGAACTATGAGAATCATGCACTAAAATGAGTCCATATCATGATTCAAGCTAAGACAAAAAAGATACTTAACATCCAAAAAAACTGACCTGCATTTATGTAGACTGAAATATTCAAAGAGGTGACATACAAACATCTATGGCATATCCAACAGGCTGAAGAGAGACGAGTCCAAGAAATGGGGGTGGTGGGATTTTGGGGGGGTTTGTTGGTGTGTTGCTTTTGTTAAATACAAAAACTGTAACAGTATTATCTGTATCCTCTATTTATTAAAGTTTGCAAATAATTTTCCATACAGCATTCTGTCAAGCAGTTCATTTTTAAGATCTCTTATTTCCAGTCATAGTGAAGATTTTTTTGTTTGTTTGTTTGGTTTTTTTGTTTGTTTGTTTTTACAATCATTCATACTGGGGAAACAAAGATTACAGTTTTCAAACTAGATGCACTCCACAGTCTGCATTTAAAAGGCCGTGCCCTGATAACAGGTATAGAAAGAGCTGCAAATGGTGCTCTAAAAACTGAACAGGGCTAAAGACTTAAAGATACTGGCACATCTTTAAATGCAATTATATACAGGTTTAAGGAAAGCTGGGAGTTAATCTAAACGAGGTATTACATGGGTCAGATGTTTTTTCAAAGGCACACCAAATGGAATTTTACAGCTTCTTCACTGGCCCAATTATGTCATCACTTACTTCTTTCTCCTACCTTTTCCCTTGCCAGATTTAGAATCACTTGAAATGTATTGATACAAATCTTCAGTGATATAAGCATGTGTGCACATGAAAGAGAGAAATGGGGACTTTCTACATATATATTTACAGCATACCTGCTTCTTAAATGTTTACCCTTGACCTTGTGTAGAAGAAGGAATAATCCAACATACATGCAAAAACCTCTCAAGAGAGTGCTAGCTGGAGACATCCGATGGCCAGAGAAGTGAGGAGCGGAGTAGAGTAATAGCCTATCTTGCACTACATGTGATGAAGTCTAAGCTCCAGACCAAATTCCAGTCAAGATGACAAATGGTGCCTTGCCCTGAGATCCTCTGAAAGTGGAAATGAGCATTCTCACTAAATTCTTAATGTTACAGACAGATATACAGGGAGAAGTGCTGCTTTAAATTATCTAATTATACACAAAAGTGACCTGACCACTACTGTCATGCAAAAAACCAATTATTTTTGGTATCCATTTAATAGAGTCATATCCTGCTCTGCATAAATAATCTAAATGATTTTCCAACTGCAGCTAAACAAAAGTGTAGTCTACCTGGAGATGGCAGATTGAACAAAGACGCAACGTGCACAGGAGAAGAAAGGATATGATCTTTGGCTAGCCAAATAAGAGAGGAAGAAGGTATTTCTGGCTATTGTTACCCTGAGGGATTTAAACATTCTGGAAAGACTACTGATCATGACAAACAGCTAACATATGCTCTTAAAATCAGGGTACAGTCACATGCTAGATGTTATTTTCCAAAACACTGAGGATCACTGAATTTATAATTGTCTTACTCAGGTAGGATCCCCTGAAAGCTTAAGGGGCTTTTTTGGTTGGGTAAAGAACCAAAACCACCACACCACCAAACACAAACGGAGCCCATGAAGAGAAAGATTAGTATATTGGTATTCTGGTTTAGCAAGATTGAAGGAAAACCAAAGAACATTTGAGAAAATTGACTGCTAGTAGCATAAATGGTGACACTGTAGGCTTTAACACCTCAGTCTGTCTTCTACCACCTTCATATACTTATTGACTAAAAAACATAATCAGAATGAAACGATGTTGGAACTTGTCTTCCAGCACTCCTGGAAGACAAGCTGCTACTCATTATAGCTCTCTGGCATCTTAGAAAGACATGATGAAAGCCACTAAGGCAGTCAACACCTCACGATCAACATAATCAAAAACTGCTGATAGAGTCAGTATTTTCAATATTAAGAATCTAGCCTCTCCCAGCAACTCTTATTTTTAATTAAAGTATGGCACTGATACTACTCCTGATTTAAGTTATGGCACCAAAAAGATATTTAAGAAGTACTTCACCTCCCACTGACATGACATTTTTCCCACCCCGTAAGTGTTTAGCACTCAATTTTGTCTCTTCACTTGAGTCTTTTTCTTTTCTAGTGTCCTTTTCTGTCCGCTGCCACATTTTCAAGGCAGGTTATTTATCTTAAAGTTATTTCTCCCATTAATGTAGCTTCTTAGACAAGTTCATCTTTGGGAGAACCACCAGTCTTCCTGTCCATTTGTAAATGCACATCACAAAAGGTCTTCAATACAGTGAGGAATTTCCACCCATAATTAGTATCAAATAATTGCACTTTAAAACTGATGTTCAGATCACTTCAGCCTGCCCATGCAAGGGCCTTCCACAACTGACACAGCTTCTCTGCACACACTGTCAAACAAATTAGAATATTCACACGCACACGCTATTAGTCCGTGGTAATTTATTTGAAAAGGTAAAGGTGGGAGAATGTGTGCAGTTTCTTACTCTGACTGCACAGAATCAGTGCACCGGACTCAAAGGCTCATCACTCCTCCGCAGGCCTGAGCGGCTCTCACAGTGGATTAATGCTTTGAAGCAAAACCACCAAGACCAAAAGTGCCCCAAGTTCAGTTTAAAGAGCCACAATGGTGTTGCTGAACCTCCCTTTTCCCACCATACTTATTTGCTTAAAGCGTCTCTTGGCTGTCAAAGAGAAGGCTTCTACATACACCACAGACTCACAACTGGTTCAACCTGAGTAAAGTCAATACTTAAAAAAGAGAAGCTGAGGCAGGGTGAAGTCTAGGCTTGTGGAAAAAAAAAAATCTACCTAAGAATAAATATTAATTATTTCAGTATAATAAATAATCTAAACTACAATCACCACTACCATACCCACATTCCACAGTATTCTTTTGTCTTCCTCTATACAATGGGAATATACACACTGTCACAGATTGTTAAACACAATTTACCCACGCAGCAGTTTCAGAGCATAATCAATACAACCCACCCCCTCAAGAAAAAGAAACAAGTATTTTAATATAATATCTACATGCACTGGGACCTAAGAAACGGTATTTCTAATTAGACAAAAACATTACACCACTTCATTTCACAGAATGGCTGTAAGACAACTTGAAGGTTAGTGCAAATCAAACTATCAGACAGTATCTTTCGATGAAGTACAGGCAGTCTTACCTCTCATCCTCACCATCTACAAGAGGCGTTGTCAACGGCAGCACCTTCAGCGGAAAGAGGGAAGCAGAGGATGGCATGTTGCTGCTACCGCCATCTGAAACAGCTGATGCTCCAACACCACTCTCGCCACTGGCAGCTTGAGGTAAACCCACTAAGGAAGGTTCTGTAGGGCGTCTGCCATCTTCAGTTTGGCTTACAATTGACTGAGCTAGTGATTGTGCGGGGAACTGGGTAGAGCTTAGCGGTATCTGCTGTGGCACACTCTGCGCCACTGGCATACCTATACTTGTTGATATCAAGGGAGGCTGACTAACACTTTGAGCCAGGTTCCCGTTCTGCACAGCCGAAGCTTGTGCTATATTCTGTGGCTGTCCCAAACCTATAGAAGCAGAAGGTATGCCAGGAGGCACAGCTGAACCAGCTTGACCTGGTGGAGGAACAGCACTAGCAGAAGGTATAGGGCTAACTGCAGGCAGCTGCTGGCCAGTCATCCCTTGGACTACAGATTCCACTCCTTGTGCCTGTGGCTGTACAGGTAACAAGGTGTTTTGCTGAGCAATGACCATTTGCTGAGGAAGGCCTGAAGCGCTAGCCTGTAATCCCTGCTGCATTATTCCTGTCTGCACAGGCTGCACTACTTGTGAAGATGGAGGAGCAGCCGTTGACGGCATAACTGGAGGTGGAATTTGGTTTGCAGCAGATGGTGGTTGCACCACAGTGGCTACGCTTCCCTGCTGCCCAACATTCAGCATTTGACCACTGGTACCTACACCTGGTATCGCTGCTGAAGCATGTGCAACAGGCGGAGCTGGGGCAGCAGCTGGGTGTGCTTGTACTGAAGGCTGCATGCCCTGTGCCTGGGCAACAGGAACTGGTTGCCCTGCTCCTACTCCTGTAGAACTAGGCTGCATGGCAGGGGCTGGAGTCTGAAGGATCTGCTGATGTTGAATGTAGTCTGGCATAGCCCCCGTAACCGAGTTTTGGTTCACCGGCTTAACGTGACCTGTGGCCATCTGCGTAGGAACTGTCTGTTGCTGCTGTTGTTGCTGTTGTCCATACTGCAACTGCTGCTGCTGTACAACTGGTAAAGTCTGCACAGGCTGCGCGGGCTGAGAATACGGCAGCTGCTGTTGAGCCATACTTTGAATGGCAGTTTGCTGGTGGCCCAGAGATGGGGATACACCTAGTATATTAACTGGGGCTGGCTGAACCCCAGTAACAGTGGTTAGACTGGCCTGTGCAGGAGGTTGGACCCCTGGCTTCTGCTGTGGATAGTTTACTTCTTGAGAATGCAGCTGGACTTGTGCAAGCTGTGATTGAGAAACACTCTGTGGTATACTAGATGCTGGAATTGCCGGAGGAGCAGCACTGCTAAAATCCATCTGCTGCGGACCCACACCTTGAAACGCTTGCTGCTGTACCACAGTAGGTGCTCCCATTTCTCCACTTCCCACACTTTCTGTATAGTGACTCAGTGTGCTTACATTGCTGCTAACAGAACTCCCACTGGTGCTCTCCCTTTCAGAAGTCACTTCAAGCGGGTTTTGTTTTATCGTCTCTACTGCTTTGTTTACTGCTACTCCTTCTGAAACTGCAACAGTGTTTTCTTTATCATAGAATTCAGTGCATGTCCATCTACCTTTTTTGAAAGGTTCAGAACTAGAATCTAATTTTACAACCCTAAACCTTGACGTGCCAGATGCAGGCTGCTGCTGGCTTGATCCCACTGCCATTCCTGCAGTTGGATTAGTAACATTGTTAATGACACTAGAGGAAGCACTCGTACCATTGCCAGCACCACTCAAGATATTCACATTAACATTGCTGCTAGTTCCAGACAAAGCATTTACATTACCAGTACTCATGATGTTGCTTAGATTTATAGTACCAAGCACGTTGCTTGCCACACTAGAACTACCACCGCCCATATTATTTAAGGTACTAGTTCCAGTAGCAGGACTTACACCTAAATTGCCAGGAGTACTTGTAGTGCGCATATTAGACACAACAGATGCCGGGGAACCAGTGGATGATGCAGCAGAAACTGGTGCAGTTGATATAACATTGTCAGAGCTTCCAGTTGTTGATAGTTTTCTAAATGATGGACTGGGCGGTGGTCCTCCAGAAATTGGGGCACTGCCCACCCCAGGATGCGATGGATGATGGTGTCCGTGATGATGGTGGTGAAGATGGTGGTGGTGATGAACATGATGGGGGTGAACACTTCCGTTGATCACAACACTCTGCTGTGGGTGATGAGGCAGAGGAGCATGCTGCTGAGGAAGATGAGGCTGGTTTGGAGAAACAGCCCCAGGAGTCTCTGCCTCTTGGAAGTTATTTAAAGTCTCTTCAGAGGAGCTCCTCTCAGGTTCTCCCAAGTCAGTGGCCCTGGATAAAGAAACATCCAAGATTTCTGAAGACGACAGGTCTTCAGTGTGGGACTCATCCAGGTCATCGTAGCTTTCTGTATCCTCAGCTATGCTGTTGTTAGAGCTCATACTAGCTGATATCTGAGCAGGGGTCACACTGGTAATTTGGAAGCCACTTTTCTTTTTCATTTGAGCTCCAGTCTGTGCAAGAGGCTGTGGCTGGAGCTGAGACTGCGAGAGGAGGTTCAGGCTTTGTGGAGGAGGGGGTGTCGGCTGTGGACCCGCTGATGAAGATGCTGCAGGAGATGGAGGCGGCGGCTGGACCAGCAAAGGCGGCTGATAATCCTCGGCGGAGAGGGCAGCGCTCCCAACGCCGGTACCTGGTGCAGTGGGAGCAGTAACGCAGCTGCTGCCGCTGCTACTGCTGCTGCCCCTTCTAGGAAACATTGCCGGGTGCGCCATCTTCCTAGCACTAATGTCTGCGGCTGAGTCAGGCTGGTGCATTGTATCGGGTGTATTTTAAGAGTGCAATCCCCCGGTATGGAGAGAGACAGACACACACACACACAGTTAGCTTTGCGCTCACGGCAGGGCAGAGACACCACGCACAACCCCCCCGGCTCCCGCAGAGCACGGGCTGAGCGCCTCGGCACCGCCGCTAACCACCCCCCTCCCCTCCCCTCCTCCTCCCC